>NC_054467.1:4025014-4325014 GCF_017639515.1 Carcharodon carcharias | reverse complement strand
CAGAAAATAGTGGCAGTAACCGGGAATGGGGGAATCAACTACGCTGCAAGTATTTTTATGTGCATGGATTTTTAAAACTTCTCCTGCAGAGATGACTGCATTCATTACTCACCAGGAGAATGAAGAAAATGAAGAACACAAAAGTGACAAAATAAATTGGTCCCAGAATCCGGTCAGCTTCTTCAATTTTGGTGAAGTCAAAATCTCCCAGAATTATGCGAAATTGAGTAAAGCTACAAGAAGGAAAGAGAGGAAAAGTAAGGCCACTTGTACTTGTTAACAATCTGCCACCTCTATCCAAATTTGTTATTAATGAGGAATATAATAGAGTTTAATCCATAAGTGAGAGAGAATATCTTCTTAATAAGGGAGACAATATCTCCATTGGTTGTAGTTTGCTTGTACAATGAGTTTTAGCTAATAAGCACTCAAAATTAAGAACGGATTAATGCAGAGTTGAAAATGGGCATTGTGACAAACATTCCAATCTATACATCCATGTAGGCTGCATAAGCATGTAGACTCAGATGTTTACAGCACAGGAGGCAGCTATTCATCCCATAGTGTCTGCGCTAGGTAACAAAGATCTGACTACACTTAAGCCCATTTTCCAGTGCTTGACCCATAGCCCTGGAGGCTATGGCAACGCAAGTGAATATCTAAATACTTCTTAAATGTAATGAGAGTTTCTGACTCAGCCACCCTTTCAGGCAGTGAGTTCCAGACTCCCACCACCCTCCGATGAAAAAATTTCTCTTCAACTCCCCTCTTAGCATTCTACCTCTTACCTTAAATCTATGCCCTCTAGTTATTGACCCCTCTACTAATGGAAAAAGTGCCTTCTTATCCACCCTATCTACACCCCTCTTAACCTCTATCAGGTCCCTTCTCAACCCTCGCTGCCCCAAGGAAAACAACCCCAGCCCATTCAATCTTTCCTCACAGCTCAGGCCCTCCAGCCCAGGAAGCATCCTGGTAAATCTCCTCTGCAATCACATCCTTCCTATAGTGTGGTGACCAGAACTGCACGCAGTACTCCAGTTGTGGCCTAACCAGCGTTTTATACAGTTCCAGCATAACCTTGTGTTCTATGCCTCGGCCAATAAAGGCACGTACCTCATATGCCTTTTTAACCACCTTATCTACCTGCCCTGCTGCCTTCAGGAATCTGTGGATATGCACACCAAGATCCCTGTGATCTTCAGTCCTTCCCAGGGTTCTACCAAATATGGTGTAATCCCAAGTTGAATCTGGGTTGAATTCCATTTGCCACTGCTCTGCCCACCTGACCAGTCCATTGATATCCTCCTGCAGTTTATTGCTATCCTCCTCACTATTTACCACCCTAGCAATTTTTGTGGCATCCGCGAACTTCTTGATCATCCCCCCTACATTTAAGTCCAAATCATTTATGTACACCACAAACAGCAAAGGCCCCAGCACCGAGCCCTGCAGAACCCCACAGGAAACAGGCTTCCAGCCACAGGAACATCCCACGTGCAGTGCTTCTGTCTAACCCAACTCTTGAAGTGCCAGGGAATGCTACAGCAAGTCGCAGCTATCTCAAACACCCACCCTTCTTTCAAATGATTCAGAAGGAGCAGGCAAGAGTTTCATTTTCATTTTCTGCCTCTCACAGCAGAGATTTATGGACAGAAACAAATAGCTAGTTCCAGGTGGGAAAGGGTGAAAACCTGAAGGACCCAAGAAACAAAACAGTGGAATAAAATGTCATCAAGCACTTTCCTCTGGGCCAATTGGCACTCTGAGTCAGTGTAAGCACTAAATGCATTGCCTAAAGGAACTAAGGAGAGCTACATACCAACATAAAAAAATGAATTAAACAACAGGGGAATAAAGGCATTACTTGATACCGGTGAGAGTGCATGAAGACCAGTGCAAAGCGAACAAATGACAAATAAAACAGAGATCTGGTGTGCACACATGAGGAAAAAGATACATATAAACCCAAGGTTACTATACTGCATTTCTGGATGTGACTACGCGCAGAGACAAAAAGCATAATATGGACAAAATAAAGAATAATAATTCTGAAGCACTCCAACCAAGTGAGGCTCAAATTCCCATCCCCACCAAAAAGACACTTACATGCAGGTGTGGAAAGTGCTGAAGTCATCAACCTGAGTGCCAAAGACAAGGTATGCCAGCTGAGCGTAAGCCAAGAAAACAATAAAAAACATGATGGCAAAGCCTATGATGTCTTTGGCACAACGAGACATGGTAGAAGACAACTGGGTCATGGTCTTGTTGAAACTAATAAATTTGAAGATCTGTGAAAATAAAAGTTTCATGTCATAAATCAACTTTACTTCCTAATTTAACTAAAGTGCATCTCAATTCTTAAATGGCACCTCCGCATTATTAACTGCGGGTCCTGGCAGGGCATTTCACAGGAGGAACAGGAGGAAGCCATTCAGTCCCACCAGCCTGTTCCATTATTTAATCAGATCACGCCTGATCTGTATCCTAACTCCATCTAACCACCTTCATTCTGAAACTCTTAATGCGCTTACCCAACAAAAACCTATCAGTCTCAGTTTTGAAAATTATAATTGACCCACAGCCTCAACACTTTTGGGAGAGAGTTCCATACTTCCACTAACCTGTGTGAAGCAGGGCTTCCTGGCTTCATCCTTAAAATTAAACCCAAGGTTGAGCCCCATTGTTCTGGACTCAACTACTCTCTAGCTACCCTATCAAATAATTTAATCATCTTAAACAGCTCAATTACATCACCCCTTATTCGTCTATATAATATTCCTCCTACGTCATGAGCTACTCTTTCAGTAGCAGTGACTCCTGCACTAATGAAGGCATAGCCAAGCACTGGACTAACAGCCTACTGACATGAGTGGCAGAACGGGTCTTTTCAAGCATTGAGAGTAGTGCCTGAATGTGTGGGCCAGAGTTTGTAGCTGTTTGCGTATTACGACCTTATTCCTACCCTGTCATGCTGTTCACTATATGCATATAAACTTTAAGCCTTATTGTGGCTTAATCCAAAAAAAATGGATTCAGCAAAAGTTTGGAGTTTGAAGGCTTAAACAAGGAACTTAATCTGAATGTTCAAGTTATATAGTTTAATTATAAACATACCTTAATCCATGCAAAAAACACAACCACTGCAGTCATGTTGTTAAACTGAATCTGCCAATATGCCAGAGACTCGAGGTTGGGGTATGAATTCTGGTTCTCAAGTAACTCTCCGAGTAATTCAGTGACTATTGATGTACGATACACATTGATGCAAATTGCTACCAAGGAAAGCTGGAAAACAAGAAAGAAAAACAATTACTACTTCCATTGAATCAACATCACAAAGTTGTGCTATTGGGTTGAGCAATGTTGTCATAACGATGTATCATGTGCAAATTGGAGTGCTATTCTTTAATTTCATTGGCTGGTCAGAGATATATTGAATGTCTTTAAAAGGACTTTTGCAAAGAAAAGACACCGAGTTAAAACGGTTGCTAATTTACAGTTGTGAAAGCCACATTCCTCATCATGGAGTCAACAACTCTGTGGAACCCTCAGAGAGACAATGGCGTTCCCTTGGAGGTGTAAAAGCCCTTTTCCACATTATCAAGAGGGAATGGACCATTCAAGGAGTTAGTAGCTGAGACATTAATATTCAATCACCTCTGGCTACCACAATGACTGACAGGATACACAAAAAAAACTGTCTGACCTGTAGGAGGCCACTGTTGATCTGAAAGACTTCTAACACAGGAAAGAGAATCCCACTACCAGTGGGAACCAACGACAGTGCAATTTGAACGCCAGCATGACAGCAGACATCTTTACTGCCAAGTGTGGAAAGGGCAGCACAAGTTGCTAGAAACAGAAAATAAGGAGTCTGCAGAATGGACCAGTAACATCATCTCTCTCTACCTTCAATTTCCAAATTCAGGACCCTACATCTGTTACATCTGGAATACATCACAGAAACAGAGATGGAGAATTTAAATCGAAAGAAACTTCTAAGTACCATAAAATCCACTTTGGAGGAAGACGAATTACAATTTAAAAGGGATTGCTTCCAGCAAAATAACCAACTTACATCGGCTACAACACCTGCAATTTCAAGACACCCAAAAGAACATCAGAGCATGTATTTCCTCTCTCTCTCTCTCTCTCTCACAGACTTTAACTCATTAATTCCATCCCCTACACCCAATAACGTGTTGTGTGTGTATGTTGCGGGTTTCGGGATGTGTTTTTACCTTTTTAATAAGTCTTACATTTTTACCTGGGTGGACTTTTACACAATAAAACTAACTGCTTATTTGTTAACTCAAGAGACCTGGCTGGTTTATTTCTTCATATCGCTTTACATATGGTCAAGTGCAGCCTGAATTGAAAAAAAGATAATTTTAAAAAATTCAAACTCTATTACTGCCAATCTCAGGGGTAGAAAAGAGAGGAGTTTATTCATTCTTCTGGACTTGGTCATAACAGTGTTTAGTTGGGGTTAGGAGGAGAGTACCACAGCCCAGAATCAGAACTTGCAGGAATGCCCACTAAGTCCACCAACCAGAAGCACAAGCCTACAGAATCACTAGTTGGGAAAGTTGCTGAAGTGAGAGGAGGAGCTAATGGATTTAAGCTGCAGTACTGAGTAAGGGCGAAGAGAAGATGCACAAGACTACCAAATACACTTCTCCAAGCCCCAGAGATAAAGGCCTGGAAAACTAACACTGCCCAAAATTTCCTACATTAAAAGTGACTGCACTTCAAAAGTACTTCACTGGATGTAAAGTGCTTCAGGGCCTCCTGAGGTCATGAAAGGTGTTCTAGAAATGCCCATTTGTTTATCTTTTATATAAAAGATGCTGCATCTTCGAGTTCTTCCACTGAATGCTAAAATCAGTCTGTATTTGCAGAAACTTCCTTTCTGATGGTAGGTTAAACCTCCAAAAATAATGTAACAAAATAATTGCATCCACCTCACCGTTAGACACTTACCACAATGATCACAATATCCAAACAGTTCCACACACTCTTGAAGTAATACAGTTTGTGAATATGGATCTCCAGAATCTCCTCAATGATGTAGTAAAATATGAAAATACAGAATGCAATTTCACAGGCTGCCAGGAAATAGTCAAATGAGGATACATAGCGAATAAGTTTCACTGTCTGAAACTGCCAGGATGAAAGAGCACCTCCTGTTGCTGGGAACTCGACCACCAACCTGTCCAATCGGGACAAAAATAAACAAAAATGACCAAAATATAGGAATAACGTGAGCCAATTCCTGAATTAACAAAGAATCCACTAAAACATAAAATATATACAAATATTACATGGTCAAGATACATCATGATACACCACACAGTGTGTGATGAAGGGCGAATAATTACATAAGCTTAATTGAAAGAAGACATTCTCTAACTTCAATGTGGTCATCTGTGATTAGGTTCATTGTCCACATGAAATCCAAAGCATTTCCCATGAATATCGTTCGCTGGTTTCAGTTTAAGAGAGACATGCCTGAAGAACTGTTGTTTGGAGGTTGGGGGAGTGGAAAAAAAAGGGGGGGTATGTCACAATCTGTGCTGTACTTTCAATGAGAGATTACAGCAATTCCAGAAAAATGGCACCCCAAGTCATTTCCAGTCACTTCTCCAAGAGGTTCTACAGAAGCTGTAGAAAATCAGGAAACTCCTGCAGAAATTCTAGGTCATGTTGTTTTGTAGGAGCCACAGCCTCATTTGTCCATCCTCAATAATTTGACAGAAGCAGACAATCCTTCCATCTACGAAGCACCCAAGAAACACGCAACACAGCTTCGTCAACATTTTTAGTCACGTCGAGATTCCAGCCTGGATCCCAGCTGTTTGGGTGCTTCACGTACATTCACTTCTTTGGGTTTCTTTACCGATGCTCCATGTTCCTTAGACCTGGATTCATCTACACACCTGTCGCTTTCTGATTACTCATACATTGTCTTTAGTACTTACATCAGGTCCCATAACTATTCTGTGCTTAGACCAATTTTAATCCCTTTACAAACAGGTGGCAAATTTCATTATAGTTTAGAATTGTCTCGTTTTAAAAGAAAGGTCCAACTTCTGAATTGTCCCCTCCCTACCATCAGAAAGTTAACAATGATGTATATCCCTCATCACTCAATTATAATTCAAATTGTGCAAAACTGGTCTCCTGTGTTGGATTAAAATTCCTAATAGTAAATAATCCCAATGTTTTTCAAGCAAAATAAAACAGAACTGCTAACTGCTGTTTTATGGCAGTACCTTACCTACAGGTACAATCACATCTTCCTATCCCAAGCCACTGCAGGCTGTCACAAACATGGAAAGCCAGTGTTTTTTTTTAAAAAAAGAAAAGCCAGTGAGTTTGAGGTTTCAAACACAGTGACGAACAAAGAAGCATTTAAAACTGGCCGTACCTGATCACACAAAACAAGTTAATGTTGGCGTTGTAGACAGAGAAATCAACAAACACAACCCTGGTGCCTCGATCAAGCCAGAGGTTCTCCTTCAATACTTTTAACTTTGCTGCTGTCTCATCTCTATGCCTTGCCAGGTCCAGGTAATATCCAGCTCCACTGTATGTAGCGACTAATCCCCAGTAGCTGGTCTCTTTCAAATCTTTCTCGCTTGTATAAATCCAGCTGGTTTAATTTGAAAAGAGAAGAAAAATAATCATCTCAGAAAATGTTTCTGCCCATGGCTGAAGATGCAAATCTCTAGAGTATGGTTCAGAGTTAGTGCGAGCAGTCATTTTTCCTAAGTGACCGAGGAGAATGAATGTTCCAGGCTATTTGGCTACAGATAACATCACAATTGAGCCTAATGCTATCTTCAACTAATTGTCACATATGCACTCATTCCTACAGTCACTAAATACCAATCAAGAGCAGCAATATTGGTTGATTATTTTAGGTCCTCTAACCACTTTTAGCATCATCACTATGGCAACTTACAGCACCTCAACTCACAGCCTGGCTGAGGGCAGCTAACTCAGCATAGAGCAGGAATCAAAACTGGTAGCCCGAGTCTGTTTTGCTTAGAACGACACTTCAGTGTGGCAACCAACTCTGATTATCAAAGGAGTTGAGAATCATTTGATAATGATACAACGAATTATCTTATGTGATCAACTAGAATTGAGCAACAACTAGAATTGATAGGCAACAGTAGAATGGAACCTAATTACCAGTGCAGCCCAGGTTTAGATCCACACAGGAAGCTGAAATTGGAATCACTGCTCCTACCAGAAGCTACACTATTAGAGAGGTGGATCAAAGATAGGGGCTACAACACAGTAAACCCAATTCTCTGACTCATGCACCTCATGAACATGGATTACAGAATTACCCTGTATTTCCTTCTCGAAGTCTTTCAGGGTGAGAAGCAAGATCTCAATGGTCAATGCCAACCCATTTTGTTATAAATGCAGTCAAAGCACAAAACTAAATTCATAGCCTTAATCCAAAAATTCACATGCAGGAGAATGACAAAGGAGCAAACAATCACAGTGGTACCATAATGCAATGGGCAAATGTTCCATTAAGGAAAAAAAAATCAAGATCCAAACAACCCCATTTCTGCTGCCTGGCACAGACTATCAATATAATTTTAAGAATTTATTTTCCATTGTGCAGAACATGATCACTCATTATAAATTATTTTCATAGAACTATAGCAGAAGTAAAAGTAAAATGATACATACGCGGTTTTAGACATAAGGCCAAATGGTGCCGTATCTTCATTTGCAACTGAATACACATCATAGCATTCCTTGATTTCATCTTTTAGATCTTCATGTATTTTACAAGATTCATTCTTCACTTTTAGCTGCCTAACACGAGGCACTCCCAAAAGCAGATTTTCATAGTAAATGAAACTTTTGTTCTCAGCCAGTGTTTCATTATTGTACCACAGATCCCAATAAAGCCCATCTAACAAAGGGCCTTCTGTGAACTAGGAGGGAAGACATTTAGTGAACAAAAGCACAATGGGTTATTCCCAATTGTCCATAAAATCTACCAACATCTAAACGAATATATGGAACATTCCTTGTTCCAGTCCTACTCAGTCTCCCTCCCACAACTCTTTTCTCTGGTACATCAATGACTGTTTCAGTGCCGCTTCATGCTCTTGTCTGGACCTGGAAAAATTTAACAATTTTGCTTCCAATTTCGACCCCTCCATCACTTTCACATGGTCCATCTCCTACACCTCCCTTCCCTTTCTTGACCTCTCTGTCTCAATTTCTGGTGAAAGACTGTCCACCAATATCCATTACAAGCCTACCGATTCCCAAAGCTACCTCGACTACAGCTCCTCACACCCCGCTTCCTGTAAGGACTCCATCCCATTCTCTCAATTCCTTCGCTTCTGTCACATCTGTTCCGATGATGCCACTTTCCAAAACAGTGCTTCTGACATGTCTCCCTTCTTCCTTAACTGAGGTTTTCCGCCCACGGTGGTTGATAGGACCCTCAACCGTGTCCGACCCATCTCCTGCGCCTCTGCCCTCACACCTTCCTCCTCCTCCCAGAACCATGATAGGGTCCCCCTTGTCCTCACTTTTCACCCCACCAGGCTCCGCATTCAAAGGATCATCCTCCGCCATTTCCGCCAACTCCAGCATAATGTCACCACCTAACACATCTTCCCTTCATCCCTGTCAGCATTCCGCCGGGATCGTTCCCTCCGGGATACCCTGGTCCACTCCTCCATCACCCCCAATACCTCAACCCCCTCCCACGGCACCTTCCCATGCAATCGCAGAAGGTGCAACATCTGCCCCTTTACTTCCCTCCTCCTCACCACCCAAGGGCCCAAGCACTCCTTTCAGATGAAGCAGCACTTTACATGCACCTCTTTCAATTTGGTCTACTGCATTCGTTGCTCCCAATGTGGTCTCCTCTACATTGGAGAGGCCAAACGCAGAGTGGGTGACCGCTTTGTGGAACACCTTCGGTCTGTCCGCAAGCATGACCCAGACCTCCCTGTCGCTTGCCATTTCAACACTCCACCCTGCTCTCATGCCCACATGTCTGTCCTTGGCCTGCTGCAATGTTCCAGTGAAGCTCAACGCAAAGTGGAAGAACAGAACCTCATCTTCTGACTAGGACTTTACAGCCTTCCCGACTTAACACTGAGTTCAATAACTTCAGACCATGAACTCTCTCCTCCATCCCCAATCCTTTTTAATCCCTTTTTTCTTAATCATTTTTATTTTCTTAATTTTTATTTAATTTTTTCCCCACTTATTTTCATTATTTTAAAAATTGATTTCCATTTTTATTCATTGTTTTATCCCCAGCTTTTAACCTTTTCGATCTTTTTTCCCCACACCGTCCCCTCACCCCATCTCCACCCCCACTAGAGCCATCTGCCATTATCACATTCTGCTTTCCACTCAATGTCTCCATTAGCACCTCCTTTAGCCAGTACTACCACTATTAACAACCCTTTGACCTTTTGTTTATATCTTTCGCAATTTCTCCTTTGCCTCCACCTATCGCTGGCCTTCTATCCAGCTTTACCTGTTCTGCCCTCCCTAAACAGTATATATTTCACCATATTTCTACTTCTTTAGCCCTGAAGGAGTCATACAGACTCGAAACGTTAACTGTCTTTCTCTCCACAGACCTGCTGAGTTTTTCCAGCATTTTTTTGTTTTTGTTTCAGATTTCCAGCATCCACAGTATTCTGCCTTTATGCCAACATCTAAACAACCTTCTGCAAGCTGTATGAGTGTTTCTTTTTAAATGAACTATCTTCCCCCAACAAATTTAAACAAGGTTTTTATCCATTCTATCCCATTGGGTTGGGCAATAGTCACTGGGTTTGTTCTTCTCCCTCTCCCCCTTGAATGAGACAATATACCCAGGAACAGATTTGAGAGCTGCTTCTTTAGCCACAGACTGGAGATGGGATCCATTTGGCTTAGAGTCTACTCCTTCCACAGACCTTGTACAATCTAATCTGTCGTGGACTCTATTAAAGCCTTCTATTTAAAATGAAAACCATACATCCTAATACACACTCAAGTCTTCCTAATGTCATATTTATCAAGCATTTGTGTCAACATTTTCCAATATAAATTCCATGTTGTTTACATTTGTAACTGATATTTGCCACAAGGCAACTATACCCTCCCAGCAGTGGCAGCACTGTAGTGTCTCAGTTTTACATCTCCCAATTCCTTAGCCCATACTGCATAAAAATTATTCTCCAAATAGCCATGGGCTTTGCTATTTGAATTCTTTAAATCTGCTCTACATGTTTCTCCTCAAACATTCCCTAACCTGCTCCAAACCCACTTCCTACAAGAACAAAAACTCTCCTGGTTATCGACAACTGCACTTCGAAACGTGTCTATTGCTAGTCTTCTTGCAATAAATGAAGATTTTGATGCATCCAACTAAGGGCACAGGATAAGTACTAAATAAATAAACACACACGAGGATATGGATTAATAATTTATATAGCCCACTGCCCTTTTGTGGTTACATTTTACTCATTAATTTTAAAGTATTTAATCTGCAACTGTACCTTCCAGAAATCATCCATGTTGGACACGCTTCTGAAGTTGGTTTTCTCGTTTTCAGAGAAAGGAGTATCTAGGAACAGATTGGCCATGACTTTGGTGTAATAGTACATGTTGGAGCTGACCATCCCATAGGTCACTGTAACAGAAATAAAAGTAGTGAATAGAAACTTTGTTTTAATGCTCATTCTGGGTTTTTAAACTAGATGAGACATTTTCAACCAGTGTGTGGGATCCTCCGGACATTGCAGGTGAAAGCAAGGTTAAGTGACTAGGTCTGTTGAACTGTAGTATTTTAGAGGCTCAACATCAGGACATAAGAATAAATGCGGTTTAAACCTTGCACTCCCTCAAGCCAGCTCTGCCAATCAAGATCATGGCTGATCTCATTGATTGGACTCCAGGTTGGAGTTTTACAGAGGCCCTGGCCTAATTTAAAAGCTGCCTACAGTTACATCACAAGTCCCAGCTAGAACGGGGGGGGGGGGGGGGGGGGGGGGGTGTGCGCAAGGGGACAACTCCTCAATTTCCTCTATCAATCATTCTTTCAGCATGCAGAAGAAAGGGGATCGCTGTATAAATTAAAGGCACTCAAAATGGATTTGCTGCTGAGTAGAAATATAAACATCTAATCAAAGGCCAGAGTTTCAAACCCTCTCTTTCTAATATTTTCCTTAACATAATGAGTTTGTGACTTCCATACTATGTCTCATCTGTCCTATCAACAAGACCAAAGTTCAGCCTTGTGTCTGCGTGAGGTGGTGCTGTAATATTGTACAGCTGTCACCAAACTCCAGTGTCACTTCAACCAATTATCCCAAGCCAGACACAAAATCACAGAATGGTTGCAAGATAGGAGGTGGCCATTCAGCCTGTCATGTCTGTGCTAGCTCTCTGAAGAACCAATTCACTTAGTGCCATTTCTCCACCTTCACCCTGTAACACTGCACATTCTTCATTTTCAGATAATAATGCAATATCCTCTTGAATGCCTCGATTGAAGCTGCCTTCACTACATTCCGGGAGTGCGCTCCAGATCCTAACCACTCACGGCATGAAAAGGTTTTTCCTCATGTCACCATTACTTTTGCCAAATGCCTTAAACCTGTGCCTTCTGTTTTCAATATTTCCACCAATGGGAACAGTTTCTCCCTATTTACTCTGTCTAGGCCAGTCATGATTTTGAACACCTCTATCAAACCTGCTCTCACCCTTCTCTTCTCCAAGGAAAATAATCCCAAATTCGCCAATTTTTATATTCATTTAGGGTGTGGGGGCATCACAGGCTAGACCAGAACAAAAACAGAATTACCTGGAAAAACTCAGCAGGTCTGGCAGCATCGGCGGAGAAGAGTTGACGTTTCGAGTCCTCTTGACCCTTCAACAGAAGTAGATGAATCCAAGGAGAGGGGTGAAATATAAGCTGGTTTAAGGTGTTAAGGTGTGTGCGTGGGGGGGGGGGGGGGGAAAGAGAGAGAGAGAAGAGAAGTGGAGGGGGATGGTGTGGTTGTAGGGACAAGCAAGCAGTGATAGGAGCAGATCATCAAAAGATGTCACAGACAAAAGAACACAGAGGTGTTGAAGTTGGTGATATTATCTAAACGAATGTGCTAATTAAGAATGGATGGTAGGGCACTCAAGGTATAGATACGGAAATCTTGTCGCAGACAAACAGAACTTCAAGGTAGGCATTTCTTGAAGAGCAGTGGCAGTCAATTAAAGACAGAGATAAAACACACAGACACACACACAGACACCTTAAACCAGCTTATATTTCACCCCTCTCCTTGGATTCACCTAGTTCTGCTGAAGGGTCATGAGGACTCGAAATGTCAACTCTTTTCTTCTCCGCCGATGCTGCCAGACCTGCTGAGTTTTTCCAGGTAATTCTGTTTTTGTTTTGGATTTCCAGCAGCTGCAGTTTTTTTGTTTTTATTACAGTCTAGACCAGCATGTATTGCCCATCTCTAGTTGCCCTTGGCAAGGTGGTGGTGAGCTACCTTGAACCGCTGTAGTCCATGTGGTGTTAGGGAGGGAGTTCCAGGATTTTGAACCATGAACAATGAAGGAATGGCCAATCTATTTAACTTAAGTTACTCATCCCTGGAACTATTCTCATGAACCTTTTCTGCACCCTCTCTAATGCAGATTCTGCCAGGGTGCTTGTACGAGATGGCTTCTTGTTTCTACTTTGTATACCTCAATTTCTACCACAATGTTTGGTTATCATGGAGCACTGTGGATAGGGCAAAAGATGCACAATATGTTAATTATTAATCCGTTGTGGATGACTGAATCCCTGACAATGACTTGAACACAGCTTCAAAAATAATTAGTTTCACTTTGAATCCAGATTAGCCACGTGAGTCACATGTAGAAGAGAGCTCTGTAAAAACACTCCTTTTCCCTGCCTCTTTTGCCACCAATTTTCACAGATTCACAGAATTTTAATGGCACAGGAGGCCATTCCACCCATCATGGCTACACCAGCTCTCCTGATGGGCATCATGACCTAATGCCATTGCCCTTTCCCCGTACCCCTGCACATTATTTCTATTCAAATAATCATCTAATGCCCTTTTGAATGCCTCGATTGAACCTGCCTCCTCCACACTTCCAGGCAGCGCATTCCAGACCCGAACCACTCGTAGTGTGAAAAAGTTTTTCCTCACGTCACAATTGCTTCTTTTGTATATCATTTTAAATCTGTGCCCTCTTGTTCTTGATCATTGTACGAGTGGGAACAGCTTCTCCTTATCTACTCTGTCCAGCCCCCTCATGATTTTGAACATCTCTCTCAAATCTCCTCTCAGCTGCCTTCTCTCCAAGGAGAACAGTCTCAACCTCTCCAATCAACCTCATTGAAGTTTCTCATCCCTATAACCATTCTTGTAAACCTCCAACAAAAATAAAAGTACCTGGAAAAACTCAGCAGGTCTGACAGCATCTGCAGAGAGGAATACAGTTAACGTTTCGAGTCCTCATGACTCTTCAACAGAACTAAGTAAAAGTAGAAAAGATTATCTAAGGAATGTGCTAATTAAGGGTAGAAAGCAGGACAAGCAAGGTACAGATAGCCCTAGTGGGGGTGGGATGAGGTGAAGGGAAGGGATCGAAATAGGCTAAAAGGTAGAGATAAAACAATGGATGGAAATACATTTAAAAATAATGGAAATAGATAGGAAAAGAAACATATATATAAATTATTGGAAAAAAAAGGGGGTGGGGATGGAGGAGATAGTTCATGATCTAAAATTGTTGAATCAATATTCAGTCCGGAAGGCTATAAAGTGCCTAGTCAGAAGATGAGGTGCTGTTCCTCCAGTTTGCGTTGAGCTTCACTGGAATAATGCAGCAGGCCAAGTCAGACATGTGGGCATGAGAGCAGGGTCGAGTGTTGAAATGGCAAGCGACAGGGAGGTTTGGGTCATGCTTGCGGACAGACCGAAGGTGTTCTGCAAAGCGGTCACCCAGCCTGCGTTTGGTCTCTCCAATGTAGAGGAAACCGCATTGGGAGCAACGAATGCAGTAGACATCTTGTAAACCTCTTCTTCACTTGCTCCAATGTGTTCACATCCTTCCTATAATGTAGCGCCCAGAACTGTACACAATACTCCAGCTGAAGTCTAACGAACGTCTTATATAAATTTAGCATAACCTCCTTGCTCTTGGACTGTATGCCCCTATTAATGAAGCTCAGGATACTATATGCTGTATTAACTGCTCTCTCCAATGGTCCTGTCACTTTCAATGATCTGTGCACACGTACGCTCAGGTCTTTATGCTCCTGTACCCCCTTCAAAATTTTACCCCTTATTTTATATTGTTTATGTTCTTCCTACCAAAATGCAACACTTTGCACTTCTCCACATTGAACTTCATCTGCCACCTATCTTCCCACTCCACCAACTTGTCTATGTCCTTTTGAAGTTCTACACCGTTCTCCTCAGTTTACAACAGTCCCAAGCTTCGTAACATCCGCAAACTTTGAAATTGTCCCCAGCACACCAAGATCTAGATCATTAATATATATCATTAATATTCACCTCTCCTCCTTCCTGGAAGCCCAAATCCCTTCTGCCCTTAGTATCTTGCACTGCACCTTTTTTTTTTACATTAAGCAAAAGCTTGGGGGACAATAATTCACTGGTGTGTTCTCCACAGCATGCCCGCAACCAGGGTCAACTTGCCAACCAATCAGCTCCATCTTCTCATGCAGTATACACTGTTGCTCCCTTTGCATCTGACCTGATGAGTGCAAGCCAAAAAGCTTCAACAGCATGTCTCTTTTTTCAGCAATACTTGCTCTGCGCTATCAAACGACTATTGTAACTTTCATTATTCTGGTTTGTGGATAAAGCAATTAAACCACTCAATGCTTTTCACAAGATTTTCGTTCAGCATTTATTCCCTCAACAACTGAAATTTATAATTCCAAACAAAATTTAAAATAAAATTAAAAATGCAAAGAGTTAGATATTAGAATTCAATTTACCCATTCAATGGTCTTTAATTTCTATTTTTTTTAACTTCAAGCCTATTTCAAAAGCCTAGATGACAAATAGCTATTTTTACCTTGACAGTTAAGAGCACTTTCAGACATATTTGGCCATTGTAAGAGCATGTGTGGTTTGCAGCATGCAGTCTGTATCAACAGGAATTATGAGCACCCTGTGAGAATTCAAGAATTTTTTTAGCTCTTTCCAAAATAAACAAACTTGGGATTGAATTCCAAAATGTTATTTCAAGCAAGGAATTACAGTTAGTGCTAAATATTATTTTCTATTATAAACTGTTCAGACAGACAGCAGTCACATTGGCTTCTTTATTAATAGGAAGAAAGATAGATTGTTGACTGAGAATTATTATTTTTTGGTCATTCACCTCGATATTGGTTTTATGTCAAGTTAAAAATCTCCCCTGAACTCTTTCAGGCTTGAGGAAATTTTATATATGAACTTAGAAAACTGCACATACAATGACCTTGTGTGTTTCACCATGTAATTTATGGAAATTTATACAATCATTAGTAAACATAAACTCAACAAATTCACCAGCAGAGCACAAAGATACATTTACCATTTTCTATGCTCCTGATTCCAAGGCCTCAAGCCTAGTATCGACAGACCCAGGGGCCCTTTCAAGTGCTTGCACTGGCCCAAAGGCCTCCCCCCAGTTATGTCAGTTTCCCTGCTCATGTTAACTGGCATAACAGCCCCTGTTTCTTACAGAAACCTCAGAGTTAATGTGAGTAATGCCACAGGAAATATAACCAAAATTTACAGCCAGCCATCAGTTTCATCCCCAGTAAAAGATTTCGACAATCCAAAAATAACGAAATCAACATCCAAAAAAAAAGTGGTAAAGAATGAGGAAGACCTCAGGATGACTGGTGAAATGAGCAGACACATGGCAGATGAAATTTAGAGAAGTGTGAAGTAATTCATTCTGGTCTGAAGATTGAGGAATCACAGAATTTTAATGGCACAGAAGGAGACCACTCAGGTCATTATGTCTGCACCAGCTCGCCAAATAAGCATTATGACCTAGTGCCATTGGCCCGCCTTTTCCCCATACCCCTGCACATTATCTGAATGGAAACAATCATCTAATGCCCTCTTGAATGCCTCGATTGAACATGCCTCCACCACACTTCCAAGCAGTGCATTCCAGATCCAAACCACTCGTGTGAAAGTTTTTTCTCACATCACATTTGCTTCTTTTGCAAATCGTTTTAAACCTGTGCCCTCTCGTTCTTGATCCTTTTATGAGTGGGAACAGCTTCTCCCTCTCTACTCTGTCCAGCTCCCTCATGATTTTGAACATCTCTATCAAATCTCCTCTTAGCATCTTCTCTTCAAGGAGAACAGTCCAACCTCTCCAATCTATCCCCATAGCTGAAGCTTCTCTTCTCTGGAACCATTCTTGTAAACCTCTTCTGCACTCTGTCCATGTGTTCACATCCTTCCTATAATGTGGTGCCCAGAACAGGCAGTATAAACTAAACTGTACACTTTTAAAGGGATGCAAAGGCACAGACGCCTGGGGTGAACATACACAAATTGTTGAAAGTGGCAGTGCATGTTAAGAAGTCTATTAAAAAAGCATATGGGACCCTGGGCTTTATAAATAGAGGAATGGAATACAAAAGCAAGGAAAGTATGCTAAACTTTTACAAAGTCAGCAGTTAGGCCTCAGCCAGAGCACTGTGTCCAATTCTGGGCACTACACATTAATAAGGTCGTGGCCTTGGAGACGGTACAGAGGAAAGCTATCGAATGCTAAGGATGAGGGACTTCAGTTGATTTGGAGAGACTGCAGAAGCTAAGATTGTTCTCTTTAGAGTAGGGAAAAATCAAGGAGAGATCAAATAAAGGTGTTCAAAATTATGCGGGTTTGGATAGAGTCGATGGTACAAACTTTTCGTGGGCAGTAGGTTAGTAATCATAGGTGTCAGATTTAAAATAGCTAACAAAAAAGCCAGAAAGGAAATAAGATTTTTTTCCTCTTCAAAAACACACCTAGTTATTGCGATCTTGAATGCACTGCCTTAAAGGGTGATGGAAGCAGATCCAATAGAAAAACTTTCAAAAGGAATTTGGATGTCAGTGTTAAAAGCAAAAAAATACAGGGCTATGGGGAAAAAGCAGGGGAGTGGGGCTGATTGGATAACTCTTTGAGAGCTAGCAAAGACCTGATGAGCTGTTTACATAGCCTGAGATGAATTATCTCAGCTGATATGAACTCTATTGGATTCCCCATTGCTAATGTTAGTAGAACTAGTCTTTTCACAAATACACCAACTACCATCTGTCTTCAACAGCACAACTGCATTCTGCAAAGTGAGGAACATGCTCAAGAATCACAATTACCGTTGAATAGTAAAAAGATTTTAAAATGGCTGCTCGATATTGTTGCTACTTCATTCACAAACTTACTAATAGCTTCAATCCATAGCCAACTTGGCCAAATAACGAGCAGGCGACACTGACTGAGCAAAGCTTCATAACAGATTTGAGAGAATCAAGTAGATGACCAAAGTCAAGAATGTACTATCCAG
Organism: Carcharodon carcharias; assembly: GCF_017639515.1. Taxonomy (NCBI): domain Eukaryota; kingdom Metazoa; phylum Chordata; class Chondrichthyes; order Lamniformes; family Lamnidae; genus Carcharodon; species Carcharodon carcharias. Next base: position 4,307,403 of record NC_054467.1, on the reverse strand, counting down.
TTCTGTATGTTTTGTAACAGCAGTTAACACATCTGACTCTTGGAGTGATGTTATTGCACACAGTGTGATTTGGTCACTTGTATGAGGAGCCTATCAGTCTTCTGTCTAATTGTGATAAAGACTATACTGTATTTGAAATATTAATCATCCCATCTATTACACATTAATGCAATACAATGAGCATTCTCCTCTTTAAAGCAGGTCCACCTTACTTGCATTTTAATAAATTGTGTAGAACAGCACCTGTTATAAAATAAACACCACTATTCCCTTGGTCTAGTTAAGAAGCTGGAGATCGCACTTACAGATACACAGAATCACCATGAAAATGATGTATGTCACCAACTCTCGCAGCATGTTCTTCAGGTATCTTTCTCTACTAATAGCTTGATCCACAGTCAGACGTGTCCCCCATAAAGCTTAAGAAAGAATAAAAGAGGGTAATGACATGGACTTTTGAAACAACATCAAACAGTAAAAATCAAACATTTATAGGCTTCATAGACCAATAGAGTTTACAAATCAAATTTCATGAGATTTAAAATAATTCTACAACTACCATTAATTGACATATATCATTACAGAAGCAATTTTCGCACCAAACCAATCAATGCACGATGCGTTGAGCCTTTTAAACTGTTTCCAGACTGGCCAGGGCCTCTGTGTAGCCACCCAACATCAGTGAGGTCACCAAGACCATCCAGGCTGCAGCTGTGGTGCAGTCCAAACAATAATCACATTGTCGAGGAGGGTTTGCTGACTAAGTTTGAAAGTGGGCTTAAAGAACTCCATCTAACCACTGACAAGGCTATTGAATGGCTCTGTGACTATTCAAACACTAAATAAATAATGCATGACATAATGCTATCAAACTTGCTCTTGTTTTGAGAATTGCAAGAAACTGCAAGACCATTCAAAGGCGTCACATAGCTATCAATGTTCCATCAGCTGCAGTTTACATTGCACTACAAACAGACGACAACGATACGAAGACCACATCTCCCAACCTGGCCCTATGGTCGGATTGGCAGAAAAGGCCTCAGAATGAAAAATCACCAGTTCTGCATAAATGCAGCGATGTTAGCCAAAATAATCTTTGTCACATATATACACGCATATTTATAGATGTATGTGCAGGCAAGTTGTTCATAAGATATTCCAAAAAATGAATTGGAACTTTATTGAATTAGCGTAAGCCCTTATAAAATTCCACAATTTGTATGGCCAAGGAAGTGATACAGCAGTATTAGGATTATTGCAGCAGGGCACAGAAATTCACCGCTAGATGTTTAAAACGAAAACTATTAAGCTTTGCAGTTCTGATATTCCTATTAAGTTGCATCTGTAATTTGTATGAGCCAAATTCCTAATTTGGATTTACATCACCTTGTGGGTAGGCAAGAAGGAGATTGCAGGGCACTTGGAGCACAGGCCACATACTTCCGTATAATAAAACAAGGGGAATAAAACTGACAGACAAAGAGCCCTGACCCACTCTTGTAACCCAACCAAATGGCCTGAGAAAGGGATCAGGACATGCGCCAACCACCTCAATCACTGCTTTTCAAGAGGATTTTTTAAAAATTTAAATGAGTTCATTGTTACAAACTGAAGATACTTTTTGGGAGAGTTCCATGTTTTATTTAGGGGGAAAATGAAGATCCAATCTAATTGTACAGTTACACAGCTGTGACAGGGACTTAGCAACAAAGCAACGTCACAAATTTTAAGCACAAGTTTACATTAAGAGATCTCAATCCCACCAGCTAGACAGAATAAACTCTTTCCTGTGGAACCAAATGCATTTCTAATACATGTTGACGACCTAACAGTTTAACAATGATTGTTAGAAGTTTTAGTTCAAATTTTAATAAATTATCATTCAAAAAATCCAACTGTCTGCAATACTTGTCTCAACATTTACCATATAAATGCAGTCAGGCCAGTAGATGACTGTCCCAGCATTAAGCCTGGCCTTTTGAACACATTTATGCTTTTTCCTACATTTCGTGGCCCTCACTTTCCATGTTATTCTTTCTGCTGCATTGCATTTTTATAACTCTCAGCATCTGAAGCTTTTCTCCAGAAGTTAGGCATCCAGCTCTCATGAAAATATATTGCAAAAGCTTGAAATTCACATCAAGTGAAAGTTTGAACTATTCTCACTGTAAACACCAGAAAACAAATCAGCAGAAATCACTGTTGCACTAATATTTGAAACGTTCAGCTGTAAGGATCATTCCTTGGGTAGAATGTAAGATTTTCTGGCTCAAAAATTAATGGAACAAGTGTAGCTTTTCTCACTTTCTGCAGAAGGTACCACTAGTGAAAAGAATCCTTACAATGCTGAATCAGAATGCCATATTACATCATGATTTGTCATATATAGATAAACTGATGTCAGATCATGGTGAGTATATCTCTACATCTTTAACAAAAGTGCTACCTACACAAACGTTACAATAGTGCCCCATTGTTCATCAAGCAAAGACCAACACATTCAAGAACTAAAGGCTGGAATCAATTTGTAAACCAGGTTTCAAAACCAGCATCTGCTGCCATAGGTCAAGTAACATTAGAGTCTTGAGTTGGAAGAACAGATTGTGGAACAACAGAACACTTGCCAAGTCATCTCAGAGTCAGCCTGGATAACCATGTATATGTCTCTTTGATAGTTAATCAGAATAATTCTTATGATGTTATGTAGAACATTAATCTTTGAAACAAATGGCAGCTAGAATTTTGAACGATTTCTGAACACAGATGGCACTGTTGTACATGACCAATGTGAGCATACATGAAGTGCAAATTATTAATGGGTTTCTCACATTCACCTCTACTTGGCACATTTAATTATGCTTTGGAGGTTTGTACTTTCATTTCTGTATATGATAGTAAAACAAATCATTGCTCCAAGTAGATGTAGGTGTTTCCTAGCTCTTCTTTCTGTTTCACCATCATTTGTCCTTAGACTATACCGCTAGTCCTAGACACCCCAATAGCAGAAACAGTTTCTCTCTCTCTCTCTACTCTAGCTGCTCCCCTTAATATCAAATCACCCTTTAACTGTCTAAATTCAATGAATAAGCAGGTGGGTACCTACTTCAAGGTCTTGTTCAACAATGGAGCAATCTTTCTTCTCTACACTGGAGCAGCCTACATTATGTAATCAGATTATGGGAGCTCAAAGCTATAACTTTTAATCCAAACACCAAAATCTCTAATTCAACATCCAGGCACCTGACATGTGCAGAACCCTGTCGCTGTGCAGAAGAGTTCCTAAACCAGGCTACTAACAAATCCACACATGGGGCATTCTCTTTGACTGCTCAGAATACACATTATCTCCTGTAACAGAGGAAGTGCCGCCCTTTGGATTTCGAAGTTAAACTGAGGTCCAGCCTGTCCATTCAGGCTTTCCCAGTGTGTTGGCCAACATTCTTTCCTCAACAGTCACCACATAAAATGGATTAACTGGTCATTAGTCTTGCTTCTGTTTATGAAATTCTGCTACATAACAAAGAGTGATTGCAGTTAAAGTAATTCATTGTAAACAAAGTTCCTTGGGACATTCTGAAACATAAAAAGGTAATATAACCATGAAAACTCTTCCTTTAATTAATGACCAGGCACAATGATCACATTTCCAGATTCTTTGCTTGGAACTTTTAACGTACTGGAGAATTTTATCCCATAAACCTGCAGCACAGCTTTCAAAAACCAATTCACAATAAGATTTTCAACCACTTCTTGATTTTCTAAGTTTAACAAGGTTATTGTGCATGCTTGTGGAAATCTTCACAGTTAACACTGCAAACAGTGAATTTTGATTCTAGATTAAAACCCAATTGATGCAACACATCAACATTCAATTTAATTTTGAAAAGTACTAATATGTATTTATACTTAAGATCACATTTATGTACTGTGTTAATCAACAGGTTTGACCAATTATATAAAAAGCAAATTCAATAGGGAAAATGCTATGCAAATTACACCTTTGGCCACGTTTTAAAATCCCTCAGGTCCAAAACTGGGTTCTTGTTCAAAGATGTGGAAGGGTGGGGAAGCATTCTTGCACAAGTAGTGCATATGCTAAAATCTAAAGTATAAAGGGAAGAATTTTAATGTAGTACTCTTGATTACAATTTGGTTTAAAAGTCAAAATTTTGCTGAACAAATTTACATAACTAGTTTTAATTCCAATCAAGTACTTCAACAAAACACTCACATTAAGAGGCAGACCAATGACTCAATTGGGAATTTCAATGCCTAGTGTGGAACTGAGTGATAGAAAATAGGAAAATCCCAAGTTCAAATGCTGATGTGGCTGAGTTAGCTAGGGTAGTGAAAAGGGTACATATAAATAGTAGAGGAGTGGTTAAAAGGAGTAGTGGGGTGTAGGGGCTAAAAAATTGATTTATACTTGGGGCCAGGCTGAGATTATTAAATGAATAATTTCCATCTCTCTTTACTGAGGAAGAAGTTCCTCCTCAGGTCATAGTCAAAGAGGTAGTTGTTTAGACACTTGAAGGGTTTAAAATTGGCAAGGAAGTATCGGTTAGGCTGTCTGTACTTCAAGTTAATAAGAAACCAGGACCAGATGAGATCCATCTGAGGGAAGAGAGAGTGGAGGCACAGACCACAATTTTCCAAGCTTTCTTAGAATCAGGGCAAGTGCCAGAGGACTGGTGAATTGCAAATGTTACACCCTTACTCAAAAATGGGTGTAACGATAAGCCCAGCAACTATAGGCCAGTCAGTTTAACCTTGGGGGTAGGGAAGCTTTTAGGTAATTGAGGGCCAAATTAATAGTCACTTGGGTAAATGCAAATTAAGGAAACCCAGCAAGGGATTTGTTATGGATAAATCATGTTTAACTGGTTTGAGTTTTTTGACGAGGTATCAGAGAGGGTAGATGAGAATAATGCTGATGTGGTGAACTTAGGTTTCCAAAAAGTTTGGTACAGTGCCACACAACTGACTTGTGAGCAAAGTTAGAGCTCATGGAATAGAAGCACAGCAGCAACATGGAAACGAAATTGGCCAAGTGACAGGAAACAGAATAGTGGTGAACAGTTTTTTTTGGATTGGAGGAAGGTTTATAGTGGGGTTCCCCCAAACATCAGTGTTAGGTATAAAAACAGAATTACCTGGAAAAACTCAGCAGGTCTGGCACAGACACAATGGGCTGAACGGCCTCTTTCTGTGCCATAACTTTTCTATGGTTTTATGAAGAAACAAGTTTTCACCTAGCAAGTGGTTAGGACCTGGAATGCACTGCCAGAGAGTGTGGTGGAGGCAAATTCAATCAAGGCGTTCAAAAAGAAATTGGGCTAAGAGGAAAAGGCAGGGGAGTGGGACTAGATGAATTGCTCCTTCAAAGGTCTAGCAGCGCTGGGCTGAATAGTCTCCTCTTGTGCCATATCCACTATGATTCTATAATCAGACCCTGGGTTGGGTAAGGTTGACTTGTGGGCTGAGCAGAAGCGGATCAGCAGTACAGCCCACTAACACTCACTATCTGTATGTAGGTTCACATGAAAGATTGGAATTTGAACAAAGGGAGTATCTGAAACAAAAACAGAAAATGCTGCAAAAACTCAGGTCTAGCAGCATCTGTGGAGCGAGAAATAGAGTTAACGTTTCAAGTCAATATGACCCTTCTTTAGAGCATCTATAGTTTGGAGTAACTATTGACTTCAATGCCAAGGAAAGTGCTCTGTGGCTTATAACAAATGACTGACCCAATATCAACCATTTTACACCATCACCGACAGTTAAAATTACCTTCATTATTACACAAATTCTTGATACAAATTCAGGCTCTTCTGTTTATTGCCTACAATGGCTGTGTGTAACATGAGGTCAAGTGCCCTCTACTCAACTCCCTAATGATCATGGGGCTACTGCATAAAAATAGACTAACTCAGCAACTTGAGGCCACACCAATAACTGGATATGAAATGAAGAAAGGCCACAATGACCTAATGTGCATTCCACTGATGTTGCGGTTGAGATGCATTGTTGGGTAGAGCAACAAGAACTGTTTATTCTGCAATGCTGGTGCCAGAATTGGCTGCATTTCCCAGCATCCTCCTCCTTCCTGGGTCTGAGTTTGGTTACGTCTGATTCCTTCCATGGCCTAATACCAGCTAAAAAGCTTAAAAAAGGCCAGACCTGAAATTGATCCATCTAATGCATAAGAATAATTTGGATGAGCAATGGTTTCCTTTAAAAGAAACTTTTAATAAAAGATGTCCAGTATTGCATGAAAGCCAAAAGATTACCAAGTAATCCCCGTGTATAAGAGGCTTGTCCAGCACTCAAGGCTGTTGGAATCCTTTTACTGTCACTGCAATACAGCACTAATCACACCAATTTATTTGAGAATTTTGTTGTGAGGGTGGGGGGTGGAGAATGAAAGATGCAGACTATTTTACAAGCTTTTCCTATTCATCAGCAATTGCGTAAGACTTGGTCAAAGTGATGGCTTCAGGATAAATGATCAAAAAATCAGCCCCCCAGTTCAGGCTTTCCTTTTGTCCCAAATGTGTATGGATTTCTCATTCTTAGCATTATCATTAGATATTTAATGTACACTCAATCCAATGCACTAAGTGAAAACAAGCCTTCAGGCGTGGCCTTGCCTCCCACATTGCTAATATGCTGTCAGCTTCCCCTGTCAACGGTCCCTTCAACTCATTCTCATTTCCATTTCAGTATCAGCATGGAGGAAGCACATGTGGATAGCTACCAAAGGATGGCCATGAATTCAAAGTGTGGTAATTCTGCCTTTCAGTTCCATTCTAACATCCATTCTAACTCACAGTCTGCATGACATGGACAGTTTGATTCAGGTGCTCTGTTATAAAGCAGACTGTCATAATTCCCAATGACACCAGGAGAGATTTCCACCAAGTGTTAGGTGCAGAGGAATTATAAACCCATTTTTAACGTGTTTATGTTGTCAAAAACATAATAGCCAGAGGATTTTATCCCATCTGGAAAGTCTCAGTACACTGCTTGCGGACATCTTGAGAACAAAGGATTGATCACAAGATATTTACAGATCAGCCAACTTATTTCATCCATCCAGAAAGATCCTGAAATCTCCCAAATTAAACCACGCTGTTTCTGAAATGATTTCATTCTGCTTTGGGGAAATACAAGGGCAAAGTCGACCCATTAATATAACACTTTCTAACCTTATCTGTGCCTAATTCACTTAATGGGAGGAGCTGAAAACAAACAGTGGGTCCCTCAGCATCTACCAAGACAGACTCAAAGATCTGGGGTTCTGCACTTCAGGGAAATGTGGACGAAAGGAGATTTGAATTATGTTTATAAAATGAAGGGTACAGATTGTGTTTGTGTAGAGTTTGTTACAACTAAATCAACTTAAGCAAGGCGAGAACGAGATTAAGTTTTAGGAGGTGGTCTTCCTCCCAGAAGTGGATATTGACAAGAGCTGGAGCTGTTTCTTGCTGGCATGAGGAACACTTTGTATAAAAAGCAGGTACCTTGCTACTGTTAATCAGGGCCAGAGTGGTTACCTGGAATAGCTTCCATCGCCTAAAGGGACTGTTCCATAATTGGCCTGGGCTTTAAGTTTTTCTACCTCACTTGAGAACTTATACTTGGCACGCCAACTGAAAGCCACGTCTATATTATGATGAACATGTCTTCATAGTTATGTGCGACAAACTGGTTGGACCAGGACCAGGGGTTCTTTTACCATCAGTCACTGTTGTATGTGCAAAGTGGATAGTTAGCACATGAAGTAAATGCTCAGAGTTGTTTCTGAGTTCAAACCCCACTCCAAGACTCCAGCACAAAAATCCAGACTGACACTCCAGTGAAGGGCTGAAGAAGTGATGAGACAATAAACCAAAGCATTTTGAGATGTCCAGTGGTCATGAAAGGCACTATACAAATACAAGTATTTCTATGCTTCATTAATATAAGGTGTATAGCCGAAAACTCAAACATCTATTACAAATGCTGATGGACTTTATGCATGTCAATAACTTGCATTTATATAGCACCTACAACACAGTAACATTGCTCAAGGGGCTTTATGGGAGGATTACCAGATATAAATCAGAGACTGAGCCACTTTTGGTGATATTAAGGCAGGTGACCAAAAACTTTATCAAAGCTGCAGGTTTCAATGGAGGATCTCAGAGGAGATGATAGAGGTGGAGAGGGTTAGGGAAGGAAAAAGGACAGCCGAAGGCAAACCAACAAGGGCGCATTGAAGGAATGCACAAGAGGCTAGAATTGAAGGAGCACAGAGATATCGGAGGGTTGCCTTGGGTTAGCGGCGTGGGTAGACTTGAATTCAAAGATGAGAAGATTAAAAACCAAGGAGTTTTTAGTTCAGGAGCCAATGTAGGTCAGCCAGCACAGTGGGTGACTGAGAGCGGAATTTGGTTTCAGTTAGGAAAAGGGCTGCAGAATTCCGAATGAGCTGAAGTTTATGGAGTTTGGGAGGGCTGCAGGGTATTGGAATAATCAAGTACCAAAGACATTGATGAACGTTTTAGCCAATGCCCAAAACAGACAGGGTGGAGGTGGGCACTGTCATAAGACAGCCTTTTGGTAAAGCTGAGTTATTTAAAAATCCCAGAGGGAAACATTAAACAACTGTCATAACCTATATTTTTAAGTGGTATGTTTGAGGTGGAACTCTAAATTCAGGAATCAGACCACCAGTTCTCGAGAGGTTTTAAATGAAACTAAATGAAACATTATATTAACTTACACAAGTTAAATACATACACATAGCTACAAATTACTATCATAACTTTTAACAAATTCCCAAACTAATCTCCTATAAGGCAACAGTAGCCCATAGACCTAACCACACAAAAGGCAAAGCATTTTCACCTTATAAATTCAAAATGAGGTTCCTTTCACTTTGGTTCCTGTGGAGACAGTTGGAGGCTTACAGCTGCTTTGATCATACATTGCCTCTGCCCTACGCACACAAACCACTATCCTTATACCTAGCACAGCTCATTGAATGTAAATTTTCATTGTATCACCAGCCTCTTCTAACAATAAAACCCCTTTCATAGTACCAATTTTATTAGCAATATAGATATATTGCTTGGTCTCTGCTAGCTAGGTGCCAGATTTCACTCGCCTTCTTGAATACTCTATTCAAAAAATGCAAATACACTCTACCTCTCTTACATCGCAAAACTAGTGCACATCAAAGCACCCAGACTAGCTGGCTTTCATCCAATTAAGACACACCCACAGACTAAGCCTCTATTTTAAAAGAAAAATATTTTCCAATAATATTATACACACCAACAGCTTCATGAAAGGCAGCAAAGTTTTGGATGAGCTGAAATTTAATGGAAGGTGGGAGACCAGCTAGGAAAGGGCTGGAGAATGTCAATCATAGAAACATGCTGCACAGAAGGCCATTCAGCCCATGTCTGTGCTAGCTCTTTGAATGGGCTATTCGATTAATCTGTCAGTCATAGCTCAGCTGGTAGAACTCTCACCCAAGTCAGATAGTTGCAGGTTTTAGCCCCATTTCAGACACTTGAGTACACAATTCAAGTGCGATACTGAGGGCGCGTTGCTCTGTCGAAGTCACCATCCTTCAGATGAGACATTAAACCAAGGCTCTGTGGGCTCTTTCAGGTGGATGTAAAAAGAATCCTATAGCACTATTGTGGGAGGAGGATAGGGGAGTTCTTCCCAGTGTCCTGACCAATATTTATCCTTCAACAAATCTCTCACACACAACAAAAAAAAAAGATTATCTGGGTCATCACATCACAGTTTGCAGGATCTTGCTGCGTACAAATTGTCTGTCACGACCCCTGCATTGCAACAGCGACTACACATCAAATAAAAAAAATCACTTCATTAGCTGGGAAGCCCTTTGGGGCATCCCATCCGGAGACTGTGAAAGGCGCTGTGTAAATGCAACTCCGTCTGCTCGGCCCCTCTGCAATTTTGGGAAGTAATCACCCAGTTCTCTCTTGAAGAGTAGGATTGAGTTTGCCTCTCAGGCGGATCCCAGACCCTGATTGAAAACACCTTCCCCCCTCCCGGCCGGATTACTGCTGGGGCTGGGGCTGTGGCTGGGGGGGGGGGCTGGGGGATGGGCTGGGGACTGTGCTGGGGGCGGGGGCTGTGGCTGGGGGAGGGGCACTGTGCTGGGGGAGGGGCTGGGGAGGGGGAGGGGCGGGGGCTGGGACTTGGGGATGTGCTGTGGGAGGGGGGAGCTGGGGGATGTGCTGGGGCTGGGGCTGGGGGATGGGCTGTGGGGGGGGGCTGGGACTGGGGGATGTGGCTGGGGCTGGGCTGTGGGAGGGGGATGTGGCTTGGGGAGGGGGATGTGCTGTGGGGGGGGCTGGGGCAGGGGCATGGGCTGGGGGATGGGCTGTGGGAAGGGGGGGCTGGGGCTGGAGGAGGGGGGGGGCTGGGACTGGGGGATGTGCTGGGGCTGGGGGGCTGGGGGATGGGCTGTGGGGGGGGGGGGGGGGGCTGGGGCTGGGGGATGGGCTGGGGGATGTGCTGGGGCTGGGGGGCTGGGGGATGGGCTGTGGGGGGGGGCTGGGGCTGGGGGATGTGGCTGGGGGATGGGCTGTGGGGGGGGGGCGCTGGGGCTGGGCTGTGGGGAGGGGGCTGGGGGCTGTGCTGTGGGAGGGGGGGATGGGGCTGGGGGCTGTGCTGTGGGAGGGGGGGATGGGGCTGGGGGCTGTGCTGTGGGAGGGGGCTGTGCTGTGGGAGGGGGGGAGGGGGCTGGGGGCTGTGCTGTGGGAGGGGGCTGTGCTGTGGGAGGGGGGGAGGGGGCTGGGGGCTGTGCTGTGGGAGGGGGCTGTGCTGTGGGAGGGGGGGTGCTGTGGGAGGGGGCTGTGCTGTGGGAGGGGGGGTGCTGGGGCTGGGGGATGGGCTGTGGGAGGGGGGGGGATGGGGCTGGGGGCTGTGCTGTGGGAGGGGGGGTGCTGTGGGAGGGGGGGGGATGGGGCTGGGGGATGGGCTGTGGGAGGGGGGGGGATGGGGCTGGGGGCTGTGCTGTGGGAGGGGGCTGTGCTGTGGGAGGGGGGGGAGGGGGCTGGGGGCTGTGCTGTGGGAGGGGGCTGTGCTGTGGGAGGGGGGGAGGGGGCTGGGGGCTGTGCTGTGGGAGGGGGCTGTGCTGTGGGAGGGGGGGTGCTGTGGGAGGGGGCTGTGCTGTGGGAGGGGGGGTGCTGGGGCTGGGGGATGGGCTGTGGGAGGGGGGGGGATGGGGCTGGGGGCTGTGCTGTGGGAGGGGGGGTGCTGTGGGAGGGGGGGGGATGGGGCTGGGGGATGGGCTGTGGGAGGGGGGGGGATGGGGCTGGGGGCTGTGCTGTGGGAGGGGGGATGGGGCTGGGGGCTGTGCTGTGGGAGGGGGGATGGGGCTGGGGGCTGTGCTGTGGGAGGGGGCTGTGCTGTGGGAGGGGGGGGGAGGGGGCTGGGGGCTGTGCTGTGGGAGGGGGCTGTGCTGTGGGAGGGGGGGGGGAGGGGGCTGGGGGCTGTGCTGTGGGAGGGGGCTGTGCTGTGGGAGGGGGGGGGGAGGGGGCTGGGGGCTGTGCTGTGGGAGGGGGCTGTGCTGTGGGAGGGGGGGGGAGGGGGCTGGGGGCTGTGCTGTGGGAGGGGGGCTGTGCTGTGGGAGGGGGGGGGAGGGGGCTGGGGGCTGTGCTGTGGGAGGGGGCTGTGCTGTGGGAGGGGGGGGGATGGGGCTGGGGGCTGTGCTGTGGGAGGGGGGGGGATGGGGCTGGGGGATGGGCTGTGGGAGGGGGGGGGATGGGGCTGGGGGCTGTGCTGTGGGAGGGGGGGATGGGGCTGGGGGCTGTGCTGTGGGAGGGGGGGGGATGGGGCTGGGGGCTGTGCTGTGGGAGGGGGGGATGGGGCTGGGGGCTGTTTGGCGGGGTCTGTGTTATTTTAATGTTTTGCAGTGCGGCTCTCACACTCACCTCGGATTTTCTGCAGGACGCTGCGGGGAAGGCCGGCTCTCAGCTGCTGGTTCTCCGGGTTGGGAGTGGGGCTCAGACCGGGGTTTGCCCGGCTCCCCCCGCCCGCGCCCCCGCCGCCGCCGCCCCCCCCGCTGCTGGAGACCGAGCGGCATCCGGGGCTGATCCCGGCCCAGTCCAGCTCCATGTCCAGTTCCTCCTCCTCCTCCTCCCCGGCCTCGTACCCCGGGTTCTCCCGGCTCCAGGCCTGGCGGGAGGAGGCGGCGGCGGCGGCGGCTGCTGAGGCTGAGGCGGAGGAAGCGGGGCTGCCGCTGCCGCCGCCGCCGCCGCCGCGGCCTGGAACCCGGATCCGCCTCATCTCCAGCTGCTCGGCTCCCTGGGCCCGGGGCCCGGTGGCCGGAGTGAACCGGCCCGGCTGTTGCTGCTGCTGAGGCCGCACCCGGGAGCTCATTGTTAGGCCCCCCCCCCACCGTCCCAGGCCGCGCGTCACCTTGGCAACCGAGCAGGCCGCAGGCTTCACCTACTCCCACTCTCTCTCTCTCTCTCTCTCTCGCTCGCTCGCTCGCTCGCCCGCCTGCCTTTTCCGTTCACAGAGGCTCCCAGTCCACGCCCGCCATCCCCACACGGACAGACCGCGGGGCGGAGGCCGCCCTCACATTCCCGGGCAAGTAAAAAAGAAAACACAACAAAACTGGGGACCCCCGTCAAATCCAGGCCACGGCCCCGCTGCAGGCTCAGCCCGTAACTGACAGCCGCCTGAACCAATCAGGACCCGGCTGTGGGGAGGTGGGCGGGATCAAGGCTGCCACGTCAGTTCTGATCAAGAGTTATATTACAGACTCGAAACGTTAACTGTCTCCCTCTCCGCAGAGGCCGTCAGACCTGCTGAGTTTTTCCAGCTGGTTTTGTTTTTGTTTCAGATTTCCAGCATCCCGTTTTGATTTTTATCTGGAATCCTGCCAATCCGCCACTGACTGACAGTCATTTAAACCAATCACCGTTCCGTTCCAGGGAGGGGGTGGGGGGGGTGAGAATGGCAAGATCCGCCCAACCAGCCGGTAACGGACAGGCATTTAAACCAATCACCGTTCCGTTCCAGGGAGGGGGTGGGGGGGTGAGAATGGCAAGATCCGCCCAACCAGCCGGTAACGGACAGGCATTTAAACCAATCACCGTTCCGTTCCAGGGAGGGGGTGGGGGGGGTGAGAATGGCAAGATCCGCCCAACCAGCCGGTGACGGACAGGCATTTAAACCAATCACCGTTCCGTTCCAGGGATGGGTGGGTGGGGGGGTGAGAATGGCAAGATCCGCCCAACCAGCCGGTGACTGACAGTCATTTAAACCAATCACCGTTCCGTTCCAGTGGGGGGGGCGGGAGAATGGCAAGATCCGCCCTACCAGCCGATGACTGACAGTCATTTAAACCAATCACCGTTCCGTTCCAGTGGGGGGGGCGGGAGAATGGCAAGATCCGCCCAACCAGCCGGTGACTGACAGTCATTTAAACCAATCACCGTTCCGTTCCAGTGGGGGGGGCGGGAGAATGGCAAGATCCGCCCAACCAGCCGGTGACTGACAGTCATTTAGACCAATCACCGTTCCGTTCCTGGGAGCCGTTTGGGGGGAGGCGGGGCTGGTGGCGGGAGAATGGCAAGATCCGCCCAACCAGCCGGCGACTGACAGTCCATCCGAACCATTCATGGCTTGGCTCTTAAAAGGAGGTGGGGGACCGAGCCAATCATGGGCAGGTTGTGGGCGGCGCCCATGCCAGGTGCAGCCAATTAGCACTGGGGTCTCTGAGCCCCTGGGGGTGAGAGAGAGAGAGAGAGAGAGAGATCCAAGTAAAAATACCTGGAAAGACTCAGCAGGTCTGGCAGCATCTGCGGAGAGGGACCCAGTTAACTTAACCAAAAAGATGTCACAGACTAAAGGCCAAAGAGGTGTTGGAGGTGGTGATATTAGCTAAGGAATGTGCTAATATGTGACATTAATGCTAGCAAGCTAGTGGCTTCTGCCAGGGAAAGAGCAATGGCTATAACCCGTCAAACCCCTTACCATGGGGTACCTAACACCATCCGAGTCATGGTGAAGCGCAGCGAGCAAGGAACAGGAATGGATAGGACCTTCTTCACCAAGAGGATCCTATTCAAGCTGTGTGGTTTCGAGGCTGCGGAGATCTACTGCCTCCAGGATTTCCCCAGCGCTGGTTTCTTTGATGTGACCTTCAAGCACGTGGCAGCTTGTGTCAAACTCCTGAAGGTGTTTGAGGAAAAGAAAGACCTGCCAGAAATGAAGATCCTGACGGCGGAGCCGCTCTTTGTTCTACCGTTGCATCGTGAACGGGTTGCGACGGTGCATCTGTACAACCCCCACGTCCCTGTCGCTGACGTGCTCACCTTCCTTACCAGGTACTTCGATAAGGTTGGGAGCTGCACTGAAGTTAAAGATAATTTGGGGATCTGGACATGTAAACGCCAGGTTAAGGTAACGCTCAAGACCGACGGTAAGGGAGCTGTTTTCCACCCCCCCTTCCAGATTCGCTTTCGGGGGAAGCCGTGGTTACCTTGTCTACGCTGGGCAAACCAAACTTTGTCGCTCATGCGGCAAGTCTGGTCATGTGGCGGCCAATTGCAGTGCTGTCCTCTGCAAGAACTGCAAAAAGGAAGGGCACCAGACAAAAGATTGTAAACAGGCTAAGTGCTGCAACCTGTGTGGCGAGGCAAGTCACCTCTACAAGACCTGCCCCAAACGTTGCCGTACTTATGCACAGGCAGCTAAAACCAACGAGGGGGAAGCAGAAGAAATGCCTCGTGTCACACCAACCACCAAGGCCCCCAGGGAGAACATCGGGACAAAGGAGGACACAGAGAGAGACAAGGTGGAGGAAAAGATTGAGGCAGCAGACAGCCAATCAACAGCACTGCCCCCTGAACCTCCCACTCCTCAGGAGAGCGAATCAACGGAGCAGGAGGAGGCAGCAGGGGGAGTGGCAGCTGGTGAAGAGAGCCAAAAGGAAGAAGGGGCTAAAAAGAAACCAAGCCATTTCCCAGACAAGAGGCAAGAGGCATCTCCTATCCGACACGGATAACAAGAGCAGCAGCTCTTCGGACGAAGAAGGACCAGGGCGGCGCCAACAGAAGAAGCGGCAAAACGCTAGGGAGTTGGACGACGAGTCACCCAAGCTCCAGAACATTGGAGACAATGAGGAGACCTGCGCACCCCAACTTGGCCCACAACCCAAAGAGGGCAGCGCACCCCAGCCCCAGCAATCTGGGAGCAGTGAGGCGCTCAGCGCACCCCAGCTCCGGGAAGCCGGGAGCAGCAACGCCCCAGAGGGGGAGAGGATTGGAGAAGCTTCTCCAACAGAGGACATTTCAAACCCCGCTCTCTGCACGGACCCCCAGATGCCACCCGAGCAGAACATCTCCAATGGGGAGGTTCAGGACGCTTTCCTCAGCCCATCCAAAGTGAAGCAATTTGAGCACACCATGGGCATGAAGGAGCAGACCAAAGGTCTGGGACTCTCAGAGACAACAGGTTTGGTAAGCGACTAACTGCTTTAAAATGGGTGTAAAGATTGTATCCATAAATGCGCGTAGCATTAAAATCTACTACGCGATGTTTTGCGACCTTGGACTACCTTGCCAAGGTCAAAGCTGACCTGTTGTTTCTGCAGGAGTGTGCGATACCACACCTCAGCTCCTACAGGCAATGGTCACGATGGTGGTCCCATGGGCCATTGATCTGGTCGGGAGGAAACTACTCTTGTTCCTCTGGCCTGGGGATTCTGCTGCGGGGAGGCAGCTTCACCGTCTCCCAGGTTAAGGAGGTGGTGGGCGGGCGCCTCCTCGTAGCAGACATAATGTACAAGAATGCTCCACTCCGGTTAATTAACGACTACGCCCCGTCACAAGGGGCTGAGCGGCTGGAGGTTTTTCAGCAGCTCCCACTGCTGCTGGCAACCTCCAGGCCAGTCATTCTGGGCGGTGACTTCAACTGCATCATCGATGCGGCAGGACGATCCGGCAGGGCCGACAGCAGATTGGACACTACATCCAGATCCCTGATGGAATCAGTAAAGGATGCCAAGCTGCATGAAGTCTTCAGCAACCCTGCAGACAGAGTGCAGCGTAGATACACCTGGTCGCGGCCTGATGGGTCCGTCTGTTCCAGGATAGATTTCCTGTTTGTATCCCACGCATTTGCAGTCAGATCCACCGACGTCAAGCCGGTGTTCTTCTCTGACCACTGCCTCCTACTGGCTGACTGCCACTTAGAGAAGGACCAGAGGGTTGGCAGGGGGGTATGGAAGCTAAACGTGCAACTGCTGACCCCAGAGAACGTTGAGGAGCTCAAGAGGGATTACAAAGGTTGGAGAACCATGAAACCCCACTTTGAGTCCCTGACACACTGGTGGGAAGCGATCAAGGGAAACATCAAGAGGTTTTTTGTCCTCAAAGGCACCCAGAAAGCTAGAAAGGAACAGAGGGAAATGTCCCGACTCCAGAAAAACATGCAGAATCTGCTCTGGCGGCGGTCGATGGGGGTCGATATCAAGGAGGAACTCCAAGAGGTGAAGAGCCAACAAGCCTCACTCTTTGCCTCGGAGGCCTCCAAGATCATCTTCCGTTCCAGAGTCCTCTCCATGGAGCAGGATGAGATGTGCTCATGTTTCTTCTTCCAAAAGGTACACAGAGAGAGCTCTGTGATCAGCAGCCTGAAGGAAGAAGACGGCTCAGTTAAGTCATTGCAATCTGACATTTTGAGGATTAGCAAATCCTTCTACGCCGGATTGTATTACGTAAAGCCCACAGACAGCACAGCCTCCCAGTCCTTCCTGTCCTCTATCACGGAGGTCTTAGATGACAGTACACGGGAGAGTCTGGATAAAGCGCTAACTCCTGACGAACTGACTGAGGCCCTTGAGTCCTTCGAGAAGAGTAAAACTCCCGGAAGCGACGGCTTGCCGGCGGAGTTGTATTCGGCTCTGTGGGACTGGATCAGCCCAGACCTGCTAGAAGTGTACGAAAGTATGCTCCTGGCCGGCAGTATGTCAGAATCCATGAGGAAAGGCATTATCACTCTCATCTACAAGCACAAGGGGGAAAGGGAGGAAATTAGAAATTGGCGACCCATTTCACTGTTGAATGTGGACTATAAAATTCTGTCCAAGGTCATCGCCAATCGGGTCAAATCCGCTCTGGAATTGGTGATCCACCCTGACCAGACCTGCACTGTGCCGGGCAGGAAGATCTCTGACAGCCTCGTGCTGCTCAGGGATACGATTGCCTATGTACAGGTCAGAGGTGTGGATACCTGCCTCATCAGCCTGGATCAGGTGAAGGCCTTTGACAGAATATCACACACCTACATGGTGGATGTGCTCTCTAAAATGGGGTTTGGGGAGGGAATTCGCAATTGGATCCAACTGCTCTACACTAACATCAGTAGTACAGTCTCAATCAATGGGTGGGAATCAGATAGCTTTCCTATTAAATCTGGAGTCAGGCAGGGCTGCCCTCTCTCGCCTGTTCTTTTCGTGTGTTGCATAGAACCCTTTGCTGAGTCCATCAGAAAGGATCCGGGCATAAGAGGAGTGACGATCCCAGGTAGTGGAGGCACTCAGATCAAAGTCTCCCTGTACATGGACGATGTCGCCGTCTTCTGCTCGGATCCGCTGTCCACAGACTTATCCACATCTGCGACCAGTTCGAACTGGCCTCGGGAGCCAAGGTAAATCGTGGGAAGAGCGAGGCCATGTTCTTTGGGAACTGGGCTGACAGATCCTTTGTCCCCTTCACTGTCAGGGCTGACGGCCTGAAGGTGCTGGGGATATGGTTCGGAGGGACCAGGGCACGCGTTAGAAACTGGAAGGAGCGAGTGTCTATGGTGAAACGGAAACTGGGCATGTGGGAGCGACGCTCCCTCTCCATTGCGGGTAAGAACCTGGTCATCAGGTGTGAGGCACTCTCGCTGTTGCTGTACGTGGCGCAGGTCTGGCCCATTCCAGACTCCTGTGTGGTGGCAATCACCCGAGCCATCTTCCGCTTTATCTGGAGGTCGAAAATGGATCGTGTCCGCAGGGACACAATGTACAAGCCTCTAGATAAAGGGGGAAAAAACGTGCCCAACATCGCCCTCATACTGATGGCCACCTTTGTGTGCGGTTGCATCAAGCGGTGCGTAGACCCTCAGTATGCAAACACCAAGTGTCACTACATGCTGAGGTTCTACCTGTCCCTGGTGTTGTGAAGGATGGGTCTGGTCACGATGCCGCGGAACGCTCCAAGTAGTTGGACCGTGCCGTACCACCTGTCCCTCGTGGGAAAATTTATGCAGAGAAACACCTTCGACCACAAGTCCGTCAGGCAGTGGTCGGCACGTAACATCTTAAAGGCCCTGAGGGAAAAGGAGAGGGTGGATCCTGTGGGATGGTTCCCTGAGCAGACTGACAAAGTAATTTGGCAGAATGCCTCATCGCCAGAACTTTCCAACAAACACCAAGATGTAGCTTGGCTGGTGGTGAGAAAGGCCCTCCCTGTAAGATCCTTGCTACACGCCAGGAGTCTCACACCCTCTGCACGTTGCCCTTAAGGTGGCTGTGGTGGGGAAGAGACCGTTGTTCACCTCCTTGTAGATTGTGTCTTTGCAAAGAAGGTCTGGAGAGAGATGCAGTCGAGGTTCATCCCGAGCAGTTCTGTGACACAGGACTCTGTGCTCTACGGGCTGTTCCCAGGGACACACACCGAGACAAACGTCAACTGCAGCTGGAGGATCATCAACTCGGTGAAAGACGCTCTTTGGTCTGTCCGAAACTTGTTGGTTTTCCAGCGCAAAGAGTTGTCCCTGACCGAGTGTAGCAGACTAGCACTTTCCAAGGTCCAGGACTACGTGCTGAGGGACACAGTTAAGCTTGGGGCAGCCGCCGCAAAGGCGCAATGGGGAAGGGTCGCTGCCTAAGACTTTTCTGCCACAGTGCACTGGGGGGTTGGGAACTGTAAAGAGCCCCTCAGGCTGTACAGATTAAAATGTATGTCTGCCAATGATTGTAATTTTCATTGTTTTTTTCTGATACACCTTGTGTTTTCAGTTTGTAAAAGTTGAACCTGTTTGTATTTTTGTAATGGTGATTTAAAATGTTCGAAATGTTTTTGAAGATTTACGAATAAAGTATATTTTTGCAAAAAAAAAGCAAGCTAGTGGCAGATAGCCCTGGTGGGGTGGGGTGGAAGGGATTGAAATAGGCTAAAAGGTGGAGATAAAACAATGGATGGAAATACATTTAAAAATAATATTAGAAATAGGTGGGAAAAGAAAAATACATGTAAAAAATATATAAATTATTAGAAAAAAGGGGGTGGGGATGGAGGGGAGAGCTCATGATCTGAAGTTGTTGAACTCAATATTCAGTCCAGAAGGCTGTAAAGTGCCTAATTGGAAGCTGAGGTGCTGTTCCTCCAGTTTGCGTTGAGCTTCACTGAAACATTTGCAGCAGGCCAAGGATGGACATGTGGGCATGAGAGCAGGATGGAGTGTTAAAATGGCAAGCGACAGGGAGGTCTGGGTAATGCTTGTGGACAGATCAAAGATGTTCCACAAAGAAGAAAGAGAGAGAAGGTTTGCGTGTTTTACGTCTTGGGTAAATGAGGTCGTTGGCCAACCGAACTCCTTAACTGCATACCTTCCCATGTTCTCCTCAAATGCTGCTTGCAATCAATAATGGGGAGAGACTGATGTAAGAATAAATAATGATGGTTTATTGAGACATAGGGCAGAGCACCAGATCACACATGCTCACTCAGAAACCTCCAGAACTAGGAGGTTATGGTTCCCAGTTCCCTGCACTGTACAGTGATTTGTCAGTGCTGTCACGTGATCAGTACACTTGCATTCTTTTAAAGGGACAGGGTAACTCACTTTACCACAGTGTGTTTGAGAGAAAGTGTCTGTGTGAGAGAGAGAAAAACATAAAAACATAAGAATTAGGAGCAGGAGTAGGCAATTCAGCCCCTCGAGCCTGCCCCGCCATTTAATACGATCATGGCTGAGCTCATTTCGGCCTCAATTCCAATTTCCCGCCCTCTCCCCATAACCTAATTAAAAATCTGTCTATCTCCTCAAATTTATTCAGCATCCCAGCATCCACTGCACACTGAGGCAGCGAATTCCACAGGTTCACGACCCTTTGAGAAAAGTAATTCCTCCTCATCTCTGATTTAAATCTACCACCCCTTAGCCTAAAACTATGGCCTCTCATTCTAGAATGCACAAGGGGAAACATCTGCTTCACATCTACTTTGTCTATCCACCTTAGCATCTTATTGCATCCCCCTTAGCATCAATTACATCTCCTCTCATCCTTCTAAACTCTAGCGAGTATAGGCCTAAACTGCTCAATCGCTCCTCATAAGACAAGCCCCGCATCTCTGGAATCAATCTAGTGAACCTCCTTTGAAACGCCTCCAATGTAACTACATCTTTCCTCAAGTATGGGGACCAAAACTGTGCACAGTACTCCAAGGTGCTGTGTGTGTGTGCAAAAAAGTGTGTGTGTGAGAGAGAAGGAGAATGTGTGTGTGTGTGTGTGAGAGGTGTGTGTGTGTATGTGAGACAGAGAGAGTGTGTGTGAGAGAGAAGAGATGTGTGTTTGTGTGTGTCTATGTGTGTGTGTGCGTGTATGTATGTGTGTGTGTATATGGGTATGTGTGTGTGAGTGTATATGTGTGGGTATGTGTATATATATATATGTGTGTATGTGTGAGTGTATGTGTATATGTGTGAGTGTATGTGTATATGTGTGTGTATGTGTGAGTGTATATGTATATGTGTGTGTGTATATGTGTGTGTGTGTGTGTGTGTATGTGTGTGTATGCGCCCAAGAGTAATGACCTACATTTACCAGGAGGCTGCAGCATTTACCAACATGTTTGTGCCTCAGGCTCCATCTCAGTGTTTGCAGATGCTGAGAGCCACAGTTCATTGAGAACATGCTTGATCCCAAAGGACTGCCTAAGAAGAAGGAATTTAATCTATCTTAATTCCCTCTCACAAATAATATCTAATATTGTTTTAGAATAAATCATATGCAGTGCTTCAGCTTATTTCCTGGAAGTAGTGTTTCAGGAGCTGGATGATTACCACAATTTAAAATGTCACTTAATGCCAATTTCTACAGCTTGGGTAGCCACTTGCAGAATTAGCTAAGATTAAAACAGGCCGAGAAACGTAATCGTTCATATGCCCTCCACCTCAGTTGTAAAAATGGAAACAAGAGGTGTGTCTACTCTATTCTGGTCCTTATCAATGTGCTGTGATCCTTCTTCCATGCTGAAGTCAGCTGTATCATTGCATATCTCTGATGTGTAGAAGTAGTAAACAAACGCCACACTCACAAGGAACACAAGAAATAGAAGCAGGAATAGACCATGTGGCCCATCGAGCCTGCTCCTCATACAGAGATTAGTTTCCCCAGCTTCCAGCAGTTACTATAAATACGTGAAGTATGCTGTAGTAAGGCAATAGCTCCAAACACCAGCCCTGCCTGCCAACCTGGATATTTATGTTCTGTAAATTCCCATTCAATATCAGAAGGAGTGATCTTTTAGACGTTTCATTGACCTTCACCTGACGATCACAAGTTTGATGCAAGCACCCAGAGAATCTTTGTTTAAGGTGTCTTGCACTCTCTGAATTCTTACCCAAGGTCAAGGTGATTTGCTGTACAGTGTCAACGCTAAACAGTTGTCACATTTTGTCAGGTTTTTTAAAGCCTGCTTGACAAGTACATTCAGGCACTATTGATACTAGAGGAGTTATGTATAGCAAAGAAACAGAATACTTTAAATAAATACAAGCCTTTCTTTAAACTTCCAAAGTGCTTTGCAGCCAATAAAATACTTGTTGAATTGTAATCATTCTGTAATTTAGGAAATGCGGCAGTCAATTTGCACACAGAAAGCTCCCACAAACAGCAATGTGATTGTGACCCTGCAGCTAATCTGTTTTTTTATATGATGTTGGTTGAGGGATAAACATCTGGCAGGAACCAGGGAGACCTCCACTGCTCTTCATCAAAATAGCATGGTTGGATCTTTAACATCTACCTGAGGGGAATGATAGAGCCTTGATTTAATGCTTCATCTGACAGACAGAATCTCCAACAGTGCAGCACTCCCTCAGTACTGAGAGCTTCAGCCTAGATTTTGTGCTTAAGACTCTTAGGGCAGGATATGAACACGCAACCTTCAGATTCAGAAGCCAGTGGGCTGCTCACACTGAGCTACAGATGAATTGCAGCAATAGTAACGGAATGGCTATACTACTTGGTAAAAATCAGGAGTGAATTCTTTTCCTTCAATTGATTACAGTCATCGGAATAATACCCCATCCTCTTAATATGACAGCAATAATGTTCTACATTTGATGTTGAGATACCTTCACGTGATCACTAAATAACAGTCCAGTCTAAATAGAACAAGGTGCCTCAACACGACTGCTTTATACATATTGGAAGTTAAGTCCAAAATTGAATCAGCCTGAATCGTCAATACTCAAGTCTGGAGGTAACAAAGGTGCCTCAACACAGGAGCAGCTGATAAATATTAATAACGCTGAGTTAAACATTAAAAGGATTATAGTTTTTGTAAAAGCTGCACCAGCCTGTTACATACCCATCTGATACACACCTGCCTGTTATGCACCTGCCTGTTTTATATACCTGCCCATTACACATCCACTTGTTACATACCTGTCCATTACACATAACGTTATACATCCACCTGTTACACACATGCTCCTTATACACCCACATCTTACACACACACACCCATTACACATCTGCCCATTACACACACCCTGTTACACTCCTGCTGTTACAAACCTGTATTTTACACAGCCACCTCTAAAACACCCACCCATTATACTCTCGCCTGTTACACACCTTCCCATCACACACCTGTCTGTTGGACAGCCACCAGTTATATACCCGACCTATTTCATTATCTATTTGACCGGTCATGTTACTTCTTCAACAAAAGCAACAATTTACATTTATTCAGTGCTTTCAATTTAATTAAAAATCATCACTTTACAGAAGCACTAAACAAAATTTGACACTGAGACAGACCAAACCTGAGGGGATATTGGGACAGGTCAATCAGGTAGGTTTTAAATGAGAGTTTTAAAGGAGGAGAGAGGTTGGAGAGGTTAGGGGGTAAATTCCACAGCTTAGAGCCCAGTCAGCTGAAGGTACAGCCACCAATAGTGGACTGATTAAAACTGGGGAGTGTGTAGGTACCAGAATTGGAGGAATGCAGAGATCTCAGTTTGTGGAGCTGGAGGAGATTATAGAGACGGAGGGGCCGAGACCATGGAGGGGTTTGAAAATGAGGAGAATTTTAAAATTGAGGCACTGTTGGCCTGGGAGC
The DNA here is from genome assembly GCF_017639515.1 of Carcharodon carcharias. NCBI lineage: Eukaryota > Metazoa > Chordata > Chondrichthyes > Lamniformes > Lamnidae > Carcharodon > Carcharodon carcharias. The sequence continues at coordinate 4,284,013 of NC_054467.1, read as the reverse complement.
TGACATAAGTCGGTGAGCATAGGGGTGACAGGGGAACGGGATTTGGTGTGATTAAGATATGTGCAGCAAGACTTTGGATGAGCTCGTGGTAATAAGAATAGGAGCAGGAGTAGGCCATTCAGCCCCTGGAGCCTGCTGCACCATTCAGTAAGATCATGGCTAATCTTTTGGATTCAACTCCACTCTCCCGCCTACTCCCTATCTCCCTTAATTCCCTGATAGACCAGAAATCTGTCTAAATTCACAGATGATGGAAGATGGGGGAGTGTTGGAATAGTCAAGTTAGCAAAGGTGTGGATGAGAATTTCAGCAATGAATGAACTGAGGCATAGTTGTAACATGTACCTGAGGTGGAAATATTAAACATGTTTTACTTAAAGCCACTGCAGCCCTTCTCATTTTTGTTTCTCTTGAACTGCCTTTAGCTTGTGTTGTTCGATGGAAACCATTTCAGCTGAGATTGTCAGGCTTACAGAATCGGATCTGTGTGGATCATTCATCTTTGAGTTAGACAGATGGGAAAACTGCACACGCTACAGTCTCTTTATGGAACCCGTATTCCAATTGCATTGCAGTACTTGTGGTGACATGGTGCAGAAGTGAATAGATTTTCTCATCTGATGTCTCGCAGTCTGATTAGATCCACAAAGCAGCCATTGTTCTGTCACTCAGTTATTAACATATGAGCATGTTTGTACCAGTAATGAGAGGCTGTGTAAGGCCGCAAGTATTAAAATCTTTGAAGTAGCTGAGAGGTAATAATGAGCAGGACCTCAACTTTGTGCCTGAGAACTGTCACTTTACTTCACTGCAAGCAATTAAACAGTCCTTTCAACAAGCCCCAATCCAAATGGCACAGAAACACAAGAGAATACTCAGTACTTGGCAAGTCAGTATCTGCTTCAGCTGCACAGACATTGTGTTCTCCTATTAACAGAAACACAACATTGGGCTCGGGCTTTTTTTGGTTGGCACATTATCAAATGAAAGGCTTGCATTCCTATAGCGCCTGTCATGACCTCAGGATACTCCAAAGTGCTTTACAGTCAATGACACACTTTTGAAGAGTAGTCACTGTTGTCATGTAGGAAACACAGCAGCTAATTTTCACAGCAAGATCCCACCAACAGACATGTGATAATGATTTGATAATCTGTTTTTAGTGGTCTTGATTGAAGGATAATTATTAATCTCAGGTTATCGGGGAGGATTCCCCTGCTTACCTTCGAAATCGTGCCATGTAATCTTTTACATTCACGCAAGAGGGCAGATGGGACTTCACAGTTTAATGTTTCATCTGAACGATGGCACCTCTGACAGTGCAGCATGCATACGCTCCCTCAACACTGCACCTCTGACAGTGCAGCATGCATACACTCCCTCAACACTGCACCTCTGACAGTGCAGCATGCATACACTCCCTCAACACTGCACCTCTGACAATGCAGCATGCATACACTCCCTCAACACTGCACCTCTGACAGTGCAGCATGCACACACTTCCTCAACACTGCACCTCTGACAGTACAGCATGCACACACTTCCCTCAACACTGCACCTCTGACAGTACAGCATGCACACACTTCCCTCAACACTGCACCTCTGACAGTACAGCATGCATACACTTCCCTCAACACTGCACCTCTGACAGTACAGCATGCATACACTTCCCTCAACACTGCACCTCTGACAGTGCAGCATGCACATACTCCCTCAACACTGCACCTCTGACAGTGCAGCATGCACATACTCCCTCAACACTGCACTTCTGACAGTGCAGCATGCACACACTTCCCTCAACACTGCACCTCTGACAGTGCAGCATGCATGCACTTCCCTCAACACTGCACCTCTGACAGTGCAGCATGCACGCACTTCCCTCAACACTGCACCTCTGACAGTGCAGCATGCACATACTCCCTCAACACTGCACCTCTGACAGTGCAGCATGCACACACTTCCCTCAACACTGCACCTCTGACAGTGCAGCATGCACGCACTTCCCTCAACACTGCACCTCTGACAGTGCAGCATGCACGCACTTCCCTCAACACTGCACTTCTGACAGTGCAGCATGCACATACTCCCTCAACACTGCACCTCTGACAGTGCAGCATGCACATACTCCCTCAACACTGCACTTCTGACAGTGCAGCATGCACATACTCCCTCAACACTGCACCTCTGACAGTGCAGCATGCACATACTCCCTCAACACTGCACTTCTGACAGTGCAGCATGCACACACTTCCCTCAACACTGCACCTCTGACAGTGCAGCATGCACGCACTTCCCTCAACACTGCACCTCTGACAGTGCAGCATGCACATACTCCCTCAACACTGCACCTCTGACAGTGCAGCATGCACGCACTTCCCTCAACACTGCACTTCTGACAGTGCAGCATGCATACACTTCCCTCAACACTGCACCTCTGACAGTGCAGCATGCACACACTTCCCTCAACACTGCACCTCTGACAGTGCAGCATGCATACACTTCCCTCAACACTGCACCTCTGACAGTGCAGCATGCATACACTCCCTCAACACTGCACCTCTGACAGTGCAGCATGCACATTCTCCCTCAACACTGCACCTCTGACAGTGCAGCATGCACACACTTCCCTCAACACTGCACCTCTGACAGTGCAGCGTGCACGCACTTCCCTCAACACTGCACCTCTGACAGTGCAGCATGCACGCACTTCCCTCAACACTGCACTTCTGACAGTGCAGCATGCACATACTCCCTCAACACTGCACCTCTGACAGTGCAGCATGCACATACTCCCTCAACACTGCACTTCTGACAGTGCAGCATGCACATACTCCCTCAAAACTGCACCTCTGACAGTGCAGCATGCACACACTTCCTCAACACTGCACCTCTGACAGTGCAGCATGCACATACTCCCTCAACACTGCACTTCTGACAGTGCAGCATGCACACACTTCCCTCAACACTGCACCTCTGACAGTGCAGCATGCACGCACTTCCCTCAACACTGCACCTCTGACAGTGCAGCATGCACGCACTTCCCTCAACACTGCACTTCTGACAGTGCAGCATGCACATACTCCCTCAACACTGCACCTCTGACAGTGCAGCATGCACATACTCCCTCAACACTGCACTTCTGACAGTGCAGCATGCACATACTCCCTCAACACTGCACCTCTGACAGTGCAGCATGCACACACTTCCTCAACACTGCACCTCTGACAGTGCAGCATGCACATACTCCCTCAACACTGCACTTCTGACAGTGCAGCATGCACACACTTCCCTCAACACTGCAACTCTGACAGTGCAGCATGCACATACTCCCTCAACACTGCACCTCTGACAGTGCTGCATTTTATAAGGTGTTGGGTGTGGTTCGGTAGGTCTTATTAAGGTATTCATACCCTATTTCAACAGGAAATATTTATTAACTACTAGAAACTATATAATGTCCAAACTAGGAGCTGTCTCCATGCTTGCTTGTGCACATGGCTCTGTCCAATACGACACTGACTCCTAGGTATGGGTCATGTGTTCACTTACATCACCGTGTGGGAGGTACTGTACTCAGTCCCACCTAAACCCTTCTGTGCCAGACCATTATAATACACCTCCCCCCCCGCAAGTTTTCATCCAATATATTTACAAGTTATCCCAATTTAACCCATGTATTACATCATTACTACTACCCCATCTACCCCACCTCAGGTCTCTGAGTTCATAGGTTCAGGCAGTCTGGAGGCCTTATAACCCTTCCATATCTTGTTCTCATGACTGTAGGAGGAGTGATGGGCTCTATCACCACAGATAAACTTTGTTGAATCAGAGATTATTTTGGCATCTGGGGTGTCTTTCCATTCTTAGGCATTGAATCGCTCTTTGCTGATTCTCTGATTATAGTGATAGGTGGCGGTTGGTTATTCTCGTTCTTTACAGGGCAGATGAACTCTGAGCTCGTCTCTATCATGTTTTTTTCTCTTCTTCCTTCATGCAGCTCGCCGTGACTGGCTGGAGTGGAAGATGGCTCTTCCTGGTATGAGGGTGTGACTTGGTAGTAAACTCACCTTTGCGTTTGACTGTGTGGTGTGATGTCTTCAATGGATGGCTGCTACTCGGTTCCAGCATCATGTGTGGTACTGTCCTCCTGGCTGGAGGTTACAGCATCTGCTCTGTGGTCTCAGGTTTTAGCTCTCCAATGGGTGTCAGAGCCAGAGGTTGAGGCTTTTCTTGTTGCTGGTTCCTCCCTTGAACATAAGAAAAAGGAAGAGGAGTAGACCACTTGGTTCCTCGTGCCTGCTCCGCCATTGAATAAGATCATGGCTGATCTTCTTATGTTTCGCATTCCACATTCCTGTCTAACCCCCATAACTTTTGTTCCCTTACCAAACAAGAATCTATCTACCTCGGCCTTAAAAATATTCAGTGACCCCTCCTCCACCGCCTTCTGAGGCAGAGAGTTCCAAAATCGCATAATCCTCTGAGAGAAAAAAATCTCTCCTCATCTCTGTCCTAAAAGGGTGACCCCTAATTTTAAAACAGTGCCCCCTAGTTCTGGACTTCCCACAAGAGGAAACATCCTTTCCACATTCACCTTGTCAAGGCCGTTCAGAATCTTGTATACTTCAATCAGATCACCCCTCACTCTTCTAAACTCCAGTGGAGACAAGCCCAGTCTGTCCAACCTTTCCTCATAAGACAACCCACTCATTCCAGGCATCAATCTAGTAAACATCCTCTGAACCGCCTCCAACACATTTACATCCTTCCTTAAATAAGGAGACCAAAACTGCACACAGTATTCAAGATGTGGTCTCACCAGTGCCCTGTATAACTACAGCATAACATCCTTACTTTTATGTTTAATCCCTCTCGTAATAAAGGATAGCATTCCATTAGCCTTCTTAACTTGTTGTACCTGCATACTAACACGTACTAGAACACCTAGATCACCTCTTCAGCTCAGAATTCTGCGGCCGTTCTCCATTTAAATAATACTCTGCTTTTTTGTTCTTCCTGCCAAAATGAACAACTTCACATTTTCCCAAATTAAACTCCATTTGCCAGATCTTTGTCCACTCACTCAACCTATCCATATCCATCTGCAACTCCTCGTGTCCTCTTCACAACATACTTTCCTACCTATCTTTGTGTCATCTGCAAATTTAGCTACCATGTCTTCACTCCCCTCATCTAAGTCATTGATGCAAATTGTAAAAAGTTGGGGCTCCAGTACAGGCCCCTGTGGGACTCCACTCATTACATCCTGCCAATCAGAAAAAGACCTATTTATGCACACTCACTGCTTTCTGCCAGCCAGCCAATCTTCTATCCATGGTAATATGTTACCCCCTACACCATGTGCTTTTATTTTCCGTAATAACTTTTGATGTGGCACCTTATCAAATGCCTCCTGAAAGTCCAATTACTGTACATCTACAGGCTGCCCTTTATGCACTGCGTATGTTACTCCTTCAAAACACTCCAATAAATTGGTTAAACATGATTTTCCTTTCACAAAACCATGCTGACTCTTTCCGATGGCCTTGAGCTCTTCTAAGTGCCCAACTATAACCTCCTTAATGATTGATCCTAATAACTTCCCCACGACAGATGTCAAGCTAACTGGCCTATAGTTTCCTGTTTTCTACCTCCCTCCCTTCTTGAATAGAGAGGTTATATTTGCTACTTTCCAATCTGATGGAACCTTTCCAGAATCTAGCGAATTTTGGAAAATTAATACCAGCACATCGACTACCTCATAAGCCACCTCTTTTAAGACCCTAGGTTGTAGTCCATTGGGACCCGGAGAGTTGCCAGCCCACATCTCCACCAATTTTCTCGGCACTATTTCCCTAGTGATTTCAATTTCACCAAGTTCCTTTCTCCCATTCATCTCCTGATTTGCAGCTATTACTGGAAATTTTTGTTTGTATCCTCTATAGTGAACACAGAAGCAAAATATTTGTTCATTTCTTCCGCCATCTCCTTATTGTCTATTATTAACTCCCCATTGTCACTCTTTAGAGGACAAATACTCACTTTACTTACTCTTTTCCTTTTTAAATACCTGTAGAAACTCTTGCTATCCGTTTTTACATTTCTATCTAGCTTCCTCTCATTCTCTATTTTCTTTCTCCTGATTAACCTTTTAGTCATTCTCTGCCATTCTTTATATTCTGTCCAATCATCTGTCCTGCCACTCATCTATATGCTTTCTCCTTAAGTTTGATGCTTTCTTTAACATCTCCCCTTAGAACTTTTATTTATACTAGGAATGTACTTATTCTGAATACTCTGAAATATCCCCTTAAATGTCTGCTACTGCTTCTCTATTGATCTTTCCTCTAGCCCAGATTCCCAGTTCACTTCAGCTAGCTCAGCCTTCATCCCCACATATTTGTCCTTATTTAAGTTTAAAATACTAGTCTTAGACCCACTCTTCTCCTTTTCAAACTGGATGTAAAATTCAATCATATTGTGGTTGCTACTACCTAGAGGTGGCTCTGAGGTTATTAATTAATCATGTCTAATACCAAGTCTAATATAACCTGCTCTCTGGTTGATTCCAGAATGTGCTGCTCTAAGAAACTATCTCGAAAGAAACCTAAGAACTCCTCATCCAGGTTACTACTGCCAACTTGCTTTTCCCAGTTTATGTGTAGATTAAAATCACCCCATGATTATTGCTATCTCTTTATCACAAGCACACTATCTACTATCATCTACTCGAGGTGTCATGTCATTTATTAACTACTAGAAACTATATACGTAGGTACAGTAAAGGTCACAGCTAGGAGCTGTCTCCATGCTTGCTTCTACACATGGCTCTGTCCAACACTACACTAAGTGTGGGTTATGTGTTCCCTTACATCACTGTGTGGTCAGTACTGTATTCAATCCCACATTAACCTTTTATGTGCCAATACTGATCCTCCAACAGTGCAATGCTCCCTCAGTACTGCCCCTCGGACAGTGCAGCGCTCCCTCAGTACTGACCATCTGACAGTGGAGTGCTCCCTCAGTATTGACACTCTGACATTGTGCAAGTCCCTCTGTACTACCCCACTGAAAGTGGAACCCCATTGTAGTATAAAGGGTTAACTTTAATAAGAGCATATTGAGCATATGCAAAGGAAGCTCTGTCACAAAGTTGTCACTCACTGAGGGAGGATACCTGAGTAGTTTCTCAGAGGGCAGCTCTAGCTATATGTTAGTCTTATTTAACCTTTGTAAATAGTTAGCATGTAAACAAAGGTTTTTTGAATAAAGGCCATCGCCTCCAGCGGGACCTCTTCTATAATATGAAACTAACAAATCCCAAGTCACTCGTGCTAACAGATCCCTCAGGACCAACCCTGGATGTTGTGCTCAAGTCTCTGTTGTAGGGCATGAGCTCACAACCTTCTGAATCAGAAGTGAGAAAGCTACCACCTGAAACACAGCCGAAACAAAGAAATTAACAGGAAAGGTTAGCCAGTTAAATAAAAATAAACTACATAACCCAGAAGGATGCCATTTGGCTCTTTGAAAGGATATCCAATTAGATGTTCTCTTCTAAAGAATCATACAGCACTGACAGGCAGTTTGGCATACTTAATAGTTGGATTTATATCCAAGGACTTTTCTCAGTGGTATTTGTCTAAACAGCAAACCCAAAGGGTAGATTGGATACATAGTCAATGGGTTTCTCTCTTTAAGCAATGAGTTATCATCATGAGTGTCTCTTCTACCACACAATGAGTTAAAGTTATTTTTAAAGACTGGGATAACATAATGATCCCTACATTCTGTGGGATTTCTAATTGCAGATGATAATAGTGTGCTCTGGAATAGAATTGCTGATACAGCCACATATGGCTGTCAGTGTGGAGGTAGACGGAATACTGTGTGCATTGTGAAGTGGAACAGAATAACAGACACTTTTATTTTTTCACCACTCAGTGTGGTCTGCTGAAAGAAAGGTGGGTGGTTCTGAACTCAGCAAGTGTCCAACACAGAATTGCACTACTTAGTCAGAAAATGTAATTATTTTAGTTAAAGTCCAGCTCAAACAAACCACTGATATTCAGTCTGTCCATGTGTTGGAATCCCAAGAGAAATATGATGGTGAAAGACCTTTCGACTCTTCTTGGCTCATTCGTCCAAACATTACTCTTTCCTTTATATCATCAAACTGATTCCAGGGTTTTACCTTCCATGACTAAATCCATTCCATGTGTGATCACATTCTGTGTGCAGAACTCCCTGATAGCAGTCGTACATGTTTGAATCTGATAGCTTAATTTCAAGTCGTATTTCAGTCCTGTAGCTTTTCTGTACCAATTACCAGCAGAAATATTCCACTAAGATCAACCCTCTCTGTTCAGAGTTGAAAAGCCTAGATTCCTCCATTCCTTAGTTAGGCCATATCTTGAGTCCTGTGCGCAGTTCTGATCACCTCATTACAGAACGGATGTGATTTCATTCAAGAGGCCGCGCAGGAGATTTAGGAGGATGCTGCCAGGGCTAGAAAATTGAGGCAAGAGTGGAAAGGCTGAGGTTGTTCTCCTGGGAACAGAAGGGGCTGAGGGGAGATTTGATTGAGATGTACAAAATTGTGAGGGGCCTGGATAGAGTGGATGGGAAGGGCCTACTTACTTTAGCAGAGAGGTTAGTGACTGGGCAGCATAGATTTGAAGTGATTGGGAGAAGGATTAGAGGGGAGGTAAGGAAATATTTTTTCACCCAGAGTGTTGTGGGGATCTGGAACTCACTGCCTGAAAGGGTATTAGAGGCAGAAACCCTCAACTTATTTAAAAAGTGTCTGGATATGCACCTCAAGTGCCGGAACCTCCAGGGCTACAGACAAAATACTGGAAAGTGGGATTAGACTTTATGGCTTGTTTCACATCAGGTGCAGACATGATGGGCCAAGTGGCCTCTCTCTGTGCCACAAACTTACTATGATTCTCTGATTCCTCATAACAACTCAACCCCTTAATGTGAGGAATCAGTTTCAATATTCCCCACTGAATCATTTCAAGGCCACACTATCACCCTGACCAGGACTAGAGACAATACACAAAGCTGTGACCTGACTAATATACAACTCAGTTTGCGTAGGAATTCCTCCACCTCTCAGTCTCAGCAGCTGAAGACATTGCTGGCAATAGTGGGGTGGTTAAAATTGGAATGTTCAAGAGGCTGGAATTGGAGGAATGCAGAGATCTCGAAGGGTAGGGCTGGGTAAGGTTACAGAGATAGGGAGGGGTGAAGCCATGCAGAGATTTGAAAAAGTGGATGAGAATTTTAAAATTGAGGTGTTGCTTAACCAGGGGCCAAAGTGGGTCAGAGAGCACAGGGGTGAGCGGTGAATGGGGACTTTGTTCGGGTTAGGGAACGGGCAGCAGAATTTCATTAATTTATGGAGGGTAGAGTTCAGAGAGCATTGGAATAGTCCAGTCTAGAGGTCACAAAGGCATGGATGAGGGTTTCAGCAACAGATGGACTGAGGCAGGGACAGAATCGGGCAACACTAAGGAGGGAAAACGTGGTCTTAGTGATATTGCAGATACATGGTTAGAAATTTCATCATGATACCAAGACGTTAAGCAGAAGTATTCAAAGAAAATGGGGAAAATCACAAATGATTTTAAATTCCCCAATGATTTTCTTGCGTGGGTTTTGTTCACAGCAGGTGCCCCGAAGATCTTTATGGGGTATGTGGAACATTCCTTGTTCCAGTCCTACTCCGGCCCCTTTCCACAACTCTTTCTCCGGTACATCGATGATTGCTTCGGTGCTGCTTCATGCTCTTGTCGGGACTTGGAAAAATTTATTAATTTTGCTTCCAATCTCCACCCCTCCATCATTTTCACATGGTCCATCTCTGACACTTCCCTTCCCTTCCTTGACCTCTCTGTCTCAATTTCTGGTGATAGACTGTCCACCAATATCCATTACAAACCCACCGACTCCCACAGCTACCTTGACTACAGCTCCTCACACCCCGCTTCCTGTAAGGACTCCATCCCATTCTCTCAGTTCCTTCGCCTCCATCGCATCTGTTCCGATGATGCTACCTTCAAAAACAGTTCCTCTGACATGTCCTCCTTCTTCCTTAACCGAGGTTTTCCACCCACGGTCGTTGACAGGGCCCTCAACCGTGTCCGGCCCATGTCCCACGCATCCGCCCTCACACCTTCTCCTCCCTCCCAGAAACATGATAGGGTCCCCCTTGTCCTCACTTATCACCCCACCAGCCTCCGCATTCAAAGGATCATCCTCCGCCATTTCCACCAACTCCAGCATGATGCCACCACCAAACACATCTTCCCTTCACCCCCCACTATCGGCATTCCATAGGGATGACTCCCTTCGGGACACCCTGGTCCACTCCTCCATCACCCCCTACTCCTCAAACCCCTCCTATGGCACCTCCCCATGCCCACGCAAAAGATGCAAAACCTGCCCCTTCACTTCCTCTCTCCTCACCGTCCAAGGGCCCAAACACTCCTTTCAAGTGAAGCAGCATTTCACTTGCATTTCCCCCAACTTAGTCTACTGCATTCGTTGCTCCCAATGTGGTCTCCTCTACATTGGAGAGACCAAACATAAACTGGGCGACCGCTTTGCAGAACACCTGCGGTCTGTCCGCAAGAATGACCCAAACCTCCCTGTCGCTTGCCATTTTAACACTCCACCCTGCACGCTTGCCCACATGTCTGTCCTTGGCTTGCTGCATTGTTCCAGTGAAGCCCAACGCAAACTGGAGGAACAACACCTCATCTTCTGACTAGGCACTTTACAGCCTTCCGGACTGAATGATGAATTCAACAACTTTAGGTCTTGAGCTCCCTCCTCCATCCCCACCCCCTTTCTGTTTCCCCCTTCCTTTTGTTTTTTTCCAATAAATTATATCGATTTTTCTTTTCCCACCTATTTCCATTATTTTTAAATATTGTTAAATCTTTTATGCTCTCACCACCCCCGCTAGAGCTATACCTTGAGTGCCCTACTATCCATTCTTAATTAACACATTCGTTTAGATAATATCACCAACTTTAACACCTATGTGTTCTTTTGTTCTATTGTTGGTGACATCTTTTGATGATCTGCTTCTATCACTGCTTGTTTGTCCCTACATCCACACCACCCCCCTCCACTTCTCTCTCTCTCTCTCTCTCTCTCTCTCCCCCCCCCCACCACCCCCCCACCCCACACGCACACACACACACACACACACACACACACACCTTAAACCAGCTTATATTTCAACTCTTTCTTGGACTCGAACTCAAGTTCTGTCGAAGGGTCATGAGGACTCGAAACGTCAATTCTTTTCTTCTTCGCCGATGCTGCCAGACCTGCTGAGTTTTTCCAGGTAATTCTGTTTTTGTTTTGGATTTCCAGCATCCGCAGTTTTTTTGTTTTTATTCCCATGGGATCTTTACCATCCAGTAAAACACCAGAAAAACAGGTCCTCGATTAGAATGCAGATTGACCAGTTACATTTAGAACATGATTTAGTTACATGAAACATTCTAAAATCGATTTAAAAAGAATTGTCTTCATTAAGAAACCCAAAACTTTGGGGTTTTCAATCTGCCAAGAATTCTTGGCTTTTCATTTGTTGATGGTCCCCAGTGTTTAATCAGGACACCCTGTCTCGCAAACAGAGGTTATTGCATTTTTAAGACAGCTTTGTCTGATGTTAATAAAAAGAGATTCCCTGGAGAAGTGCAAGTATTTATGGATATTTATGAGGGTGTGTGTGTTCCAATGTGGTCATGCTTGAGAAATTGAGATAATCCAGATTAAGGCCACTGAAGAGAAAGTATTGTATAGATGTCAATTTCTCAGCCTTTCCCTGCTGACTGTTGACTCTCAGCCATCCCTTTGCTGAGTTAGCACTGTCCTGGTGATTGATGGGATTGTTTACTTTGTTTCCCTTCAGAGATCTGAGGGAGGCTGAATACAGATCAAGTCAATGTTTGCAGTGGATTGCTTTGCTGCCAATGAGCAAAACACGAGCTTTAAACTCTGTGAGCCAAGGTGTGTCATTCTGGAATAATCTGTGAACCTTTGAGTTTGCACAAAGACTTTACAGTACCTTATCAGATTCATTTATTAAATTATTGCCAATAAAGTACATTTGAAGACAGTGAAGAATTGACCTTTCATAGGGACAGGTAATTCACAGTCAATCTGAATTAGACGTAAAATGATCTACTGGTCATGTTCAATGTTCTGTCCAAGATTCCAAGTTATCCAACCTGAGAGGATTTCGATCAGTGACAAAGGAAAACAAGGCAAACACCCCCTCGGCAAGTTGCCCTCGAGGTGGCTGTGGTGGGGACGAGACTGTTGTTCACCTCCTTGTGGATTGTGCCTTTGCAGAGAAGGTCTGGAGAGAGATGCAGTGGTTTCTGTCGAAGTTCATCCGAGCAGTTCTGTGACACAGGACTCTGTGCTCTATGGGCTGTTCCCAGGGACACACACTGAGACAAACATCAACTGCAGCTGGAGGATCATCAACTCAGTGAAAGACGCTCTTTGGTCTGCCCGAAACTTGTTGGTCTTCCAGTGCAAAGAGTTGTCCCCGACCGAGTGTTGCAGACTGGCACATTCCAAGGTCCAGGACTACGTGCTGAGGGACGCACTAAAGCTTGGGGCAGCTGCCACAAAGGCGCAATGGGGAAGGGTTGCTGTCTAAGACCTTTCTGCCATAGTGCACCGAGGGACTGGGAACTGTATAGACCCCTCAGGCTGTACAGCTTAAAATGAATGTCTGCAAATGATTGTAATATTCATTGATTGTATTGATGCACCTCGTGGTACATGTTGTAAAAGTTGAACCTGATTGTACTTTTGTGATGGTGATTTTGAAATGGTTTGGAATGTTCTTCCAGATATTTTATGATAAAGTATATTTTTGCAAAAAAAAAAGGAAGACAAGGCAAAGCAATCAAATGCTGGAAATCTGAATTAAAAACCCAAGATACTAGAAACAGATTATTCACTTTCTGTTCAAATTTTATAAAATAATTATCTCATTCCTTTGTATAAAAAAGAATTGAATAAATAATTGAAGAAAAAGAATGTGCAGGGTCATGGGGAAAGAGCTGGGTGTGTGGGAAAATTTGATAACTCTTTCAAAGAGCCAGTACAGGTTTGATGGGCCAAATAGCCTCTTACTGTGCTGCATCATTCTAATTTTGGTGAGTTGATGGGGCCACATCTGGAGCAGTGTGTGCAGTTTTGGTCTCCATTAAGAAAGGAAATACTTGCATTGGAGGTGGTACAGCAAAGGTTCACTTATTAGTCCCTGGGCTGAGGAGGCTATCCTATGATGAGAGGCTGAGTAAATTGGTCTTATATCCTCTGGAGTTTAGAAGAATGAGAGGTGATGTCACTGAAACCTACAAAATTCTGAAGGGGTTTGACAAGGTGGACGCTGAGAAATTGTTTCCACAGGTCAGGGAGTCTAAAACACAGGGGCACAGTCTCAGGATAAGGGGCTGATAATTTAGGACTGAGATGAGGAGAAATTTCTTCACTCAAAGGGTTGTGAATTTTTGGAATTCTCTACCCCAGAGGGTTGTGGATGTTTCATTGTTGGATACATTGAAGGCTGGAACAGACAGATTTTTAATCCCTCAGGGAATTACGGGATATGGGAAGCGAGCAGGAAAATGGAGCTAAAGCCCAAGATCAGCCATAATCGTATTGGACAGAGGAGCAGGCTCAACAGGTCATGTGGTCTACTCCTGCTCCTATTTCTTATGTTCTTATGTTCTTGATTAATATAAATTGAAAGGTTTTTAGTTCATCAGCAGATTGGTGAAGAGGACACATGTTTGGCTTTATTTTTAGCAAAGAGCAGGAGGAGAGTGTTGAACAGAAGCCTTTAACCCCATCATTAACTTGGCAGCAGAAGAGAAAAACTGGCAAAACCTGAAAAAAAGACTCAATGATCAAAAAGAGTTTAGTAAAAGAAAGCAGGCATTAGTATTTAAAAGCACTCACTACATTCGGGCTGATCCAGGTCCAGTATTTTCACCATTGCATATTCATCATTTTTGTGACTGCAAAAATAATTATTAGGACTAACATAAATTCAGGATAAATGAGTCAAATTAATTTGATCAACATTACAGACAATTGTACACGTAGAATGTGTTATGTATTTGCTAGTTTGCTGTATAACTTATATATCTGATTTAACTTAGAGCAATGCACAGATGATGCCAGCTCTAAATCTACAACAGGTTTATTTATAGTACCTACAAATATCTCAGCAATCACAGGATTTCTACACACCCAGGGGCCAAAATTTTCCATTCTCGGCGTGTGTCCCACAAACTGTCTGAAAGAGTGGCGAGATACTCGTGCTAACTCTGAGGAAGAAGGGCAGCTGTATCTTCTGCCCATCAGACAGTGGTGGACCTTCCTTCAGACTGAGGACCCCAGAAGATGACTTCCCATCTGCCAAGAGCTGCTGGTCAATCGGAGGCCGGTAGCTCTTGCACTCGGCAGCTTCACAGAGGAGGCCATGGTAGCTGCCAGAACAATACCACCCCCCCTCCGAGTCCCAGGATCATGGAGCGACCCAGGAAAAAGGTAAATGCTGTTGTGGGGGGTTGGGGGGGGGGTGCGGGGGTCTTGGGGGGGGGGGGTGGTGGGGGGCAGCGGAAGGTGGGTCTCCCAGGGTGGCAGTTGCAGGTAGAGGGGAGCTTTGGGAGTCAGCAACAAGGGCACTTTGTAGATGGTGGACAGGCTTTAGGGAGTCAGGAGGTTAGCTACTGGCCACACGATTCCCAGCCTCTGACCTGCTCTAATAGCCACAGTATTTATATGGCTAGTCCAGTTCAGTTTCTGGTCAATGGTAACCCGCTGGGTGTTGATAGTGGGGGATTCAGCGATGGTAATGCCATTGAATGTCAAGGGGAGATGGTTAGATTCTCTCCTGTTGGAAATGATCATTGCCTGGCACTTGTGTGGCTTGAATGTTAGGTGCCACTTAGCCTAAGTCTGAATGTTCTCCAGGTCTTGTTGCATTTGGACATGGACTGCTTCAATATCTGAGGAGTTGCTAATAGTGCTGAACATTGTGCAATCATCAGCGAACATCCCCACTTCTGACCTTATGATGGAGGGAAGGTCAGTGATGAAGCAGCTGAAGATGGTTGGGCCTAGGACACTACCCTGAGGAACTCCTGCAGTGATGTCCTGGAGCTGAGGTGACTGACCTCCAACAACCACAACCTTCTTCCTTTGTGCTAGGTATGACTCCAACCAGCAGAGAGTTTTCCCCTGAACTGAATTCCCACAGGAAAAAGGCACAATTGTGTATAGATACATAAAAGATGATTAAGACAATAGTTTGCTGTTAGCTGTTTTACAGCTGCCAAGATGATTTTATCATAAAGAAAGCAACTCCTTCACAACACTGAGCAGTGCAACCATAACAGAGTCTCATGTGCTTGTAAACAAGGCCTTCTCCTTGTTCCAGAGATCTATAATATGGGAGCTTTCCTCTTTTCTAGCTACAGAATCTGATAGGCTTTTGCCAACCAAAGGTGTTAAGGGATATGGTACCAAGGTTGGCGAGTGGTGGTAGGATACAGATCAGCTATGATCTTATTAAATGGCAGACCAGACTTGAGCAGCTGAATGGCCTCCTCATGTTTCTATGTTTCTGTGAGATCTTGGACTAGCCTCTTGTGTATCCCAAAATTGGCGACCATGTCTTCAGCTGCCTAGACTCTAAAGCACTGGAATTCCCTTCCTAAATCTTTCTGCTTCGCTACCCGATTCAAGGTACTCCTTAAAACTGACCTACCAAAATCTCGTTCCTAATGTCTCCTTGTGAAGCTGTAGCAAATTTTGTTTGATAAATACTCCTGTGAAGCCGTTAGGTATTTTATACATTAAAAGCACTATATAAATGCAAATTGTTGTAGCAACTGCATTACTAAACAGAAAGAACAGAAGATTTTATTACCATCTCTTGCTTTTATCTGACATTCATGTGACATGTTTATGAATTTGTTGTGATTCAGAATCACAGGTGCATAACGTGGCTGAAAACCTTTCACCTACGGCTTATTCGCTGTTAACAGCTCTGCATTGAGAGTACTGAGGGAGTTGCCATCTTTTGGATGAGACATTAAACCAGAGCCCTGTGTGCCCTTTCAGGTGGGTGTTGAAGATCCCATGGCCACTATTTCAAAGAAGAGTTGGGGGGTTTTCTCTGTGTCCTGGTCAATATGCATCTCTCAACCTACATCACATGACAGATTATCTAGTCATTTTGATGCTGTTTCTGGACTCCTACTGTGTGCAAATTGGCTGCTGCGTTTTCTACATGACAACAGTAACAGTACCTCAATGAGCTGCAAAGCACCTTGGCATGTCCGGAGGTTGTGAAAGGCACTATATAAATATAAGTTCCTTTTATTCTTAACATATCTTCTGTTAAAGATATTCGTTGTGAAATCTTTTAATTCCTTGTGGTGAAACCAGATCTCTGACTATTTTACTTTGGGTCTCTGTCAGTTTTCCATCTAGGAAACTGGGTGGCAAATGGTGAACTTGCTGAACGAGTGTGAGCTAGTTTAGATCCCAATTCACTGCTCAAGTTCTTCCACCCGAGCTTGGAGTAGCCCTGACTGTTGCAGTGCACGGAATGGTTCTAGTCTCTTACTGACATCATCCCTGCCACATGACATTCTCCCTTGTTGCCAAGCCAACATGATATTTGTGCAATGACAACTAACTTTCTGCGCATTCTGCAATCTGAGTGTTCCTTCTGCAAATGTAAAGGTCATGAGATTGACTTGGCTCAGGTCCAACCTTGAGAAGGAATATTCACATGCAGAAGCAATCCTCATTTTGCTTTCAAAAGCACCTTTTTTTTGTAGTTGCTAAGTTACAGGCTCTAATTTAAAAAAAATATATATTGGGAACTTCTTTAGTGAGAGCAGAAAATTTCAAGGCCACTCCCCCTCCTGGCTCCCCCTTGGTCATAATGTATCAAACGTTCACTAGAAAACTATAGGATCTCCCTACTCCTGCTGCCAGAGTTTAATGTGAATTTGTGGAGTCAGGAGATCAGTTACTCACCGCAGAATTCCCAACTTCTGGTCTGCTTTTGTAATGAGGAGATTTATGTTCCTGCAGTTCCACTCAACCTCTCCAGCCCAGAAAGGGAGCAATTAAATTGTGGAATCTCATTCCTACAGGTAGCAAATTGTTGTTGAAAATTTTTTAATTTAATTTTTTTCTTTTCACTCTTTCTCACTCTCTCTTAATCCAGTTTATCCCCCTTTATTTTTCTTTTTGTACCTGATTTGACTCTAATTCACTGCATTTCCTTCTCCATCATTCTTCTGTTTCTTTCTCAATCCCTACATCATATTGATTAAGGAAATAAACTATTAGTCCCCTTGTTCCCTAAGGTCCCAGATGTCCCATTGTCCTCACCACACTTTTGACAACTCACACTCTAAGCAAATTACAAGGAAACAAATTGAGCTGAAGGGTGAAAAAATAAATCTAACTATCGACAAGATGACCAATCCAACAATTCTGGAACATTGTCATAAGAACTTGATCATCCATTTGAACAACTAGAATGGAGATCACAAATGAGGTTTAAAAAAAAATTATATGAGCAGGTTCCAGAAAAATAAATCTCTGCAAAGTAAGTTGCCACCTACAACGTGTGGTAGTTAAGTTTGGTTTGATGAAGGAAATGGAGAAATTACAAGATGCCAGGGATGGAGAAGCACAGAGGTGCATTGTAGAGAGGTTACAGGGAGAGGGAGTGCGGAAACCAGGGAGTCTTTTGAACATGAGGATGAGAATTTTTATAATTGATCGTTTGTCAGACTGGGGAGCCAATACAGATCAGCAAGTACCTGGGTGAGGGGTAAACAGGAGTTGGTACAAGTTAGGATATGGGCTGCAGAATTTTGGATATGCTGAAGTTTATGGAGGGTGCAAGGTGGACAGTCAGCCAGGCGCCAGGAAAGCAGTGAAGTAGTTGAGTCTGGGGGTAAGCAAATCGAGGATGAGGGTTTCAGTAGCAAATGAGTTGAAGGTGGGGTGAAAACTGGCACTGTTACAGAGGCAGTCTTTGTGATGGAACTGGAATCTCAGCTCATGGTTAAATAGAACTATCACTTTGACACGTGACAGTAGCACAGATCATCTTACTGTACCTTCCTCAAGATTAGGTCTTGAAATTTTGAGGAATGCTATTGAAAAGGTTAACACATGTCAGGGATCTTAGCTAAATTATTTCAGTGTCTGCAGCCAGTCAGTTGTGACCACTGTCAATATTTAAAGGCTTCTAGTTTACAAAAACATAACCAGCATATTTCAATTCACGCCAAGATCAAAGGTGTGCATGACTGTCTATTGGGCAAAATTACATTCCAAAGTAGGTACAACACCGAAACAGACCATTCAGCCCAACTGGTCCATGCTGCTCCACAAGAGCCTCCTCCCATCCCTCTACATTTCACTCTATCAGCATATTTTTCTATTCCTTTCTCTCTCGTGTGTTTATCTAACTTACCCTGAAATTAGATTGCTAATACTGAATGTGTACTGGAGGTTTTGTCACATGACCTCAAGGTACCAATTGCCCCATCCCCGCATTACCACCCTTCTGCCATTTTTTTTAATTCATTCATGGGTGCCGCTGGCTAGGCCAGCATTTATTGCTCATCCCTAATTGCCCTTGTTCAGAGGGCATTTAAGAGTCAACCACAATGCTGTGCATCCGAAGTCACATGTAGGCCAGACCAGGTAAGGACAGCAGGTTTCCTTCCCTATAGGACATTAGTGAACCAGATGGGTTTTTACAACAATTGGCAATGGTTTCATGGTCATCATCAGAGTTTTAACTCCAGATTTTAATTGGAATCAAATTTCAACATTTGCCATGGTGGGATTCAAACCCAGGTCCCCAGAGTATTGCCCTGGGTCTCTGGAATACCAGTCCAGTGACAATACAAAATGATGCTTCCTACGACCAATTAGAAAGTGAGTAGACTCTTCATCACCCAATTGAATGACTTCTGGCTGTCAGGTAGACAGCCTTTCCCCTCAACGCCAATGTTTTTATAATGCACAGAAAATCATCTTCTTGAGTTCTCTGCCTGAAGGCAGGTACTTTCAATTTTTCACCCAACCACTGCAAAGCAAAAATGCATGGCACAACGAGTAAGGCGAGGAGATAGGCCCTGAGCCTACCTCAGCCATACTGGGGATGGAACCTTGTACTGTTGGTGTTAATCTGATCTACACGCTAGCTGTCTAGCCAACTGAACTAACCAACACCCACCCTGCCACCCACAGAAAATCAGAAAATACATTTTGAAAATACACAATATTCTTTAATGCCCCCACAATTTTTTTTCTGAGTTTGCTCAGAGTTTTGGAAACTGCCAGTTCTGAAGGCTTGGCAAACCTTCCTTAAATACCTTAGAGTAGACAACCATTTTCCATTAGTTGCACAATTTAGAGGGAAACGCTGGATACTCACCATATACAATTGTCTCTAGCAGCTCAACTGGGATTAAGGTGGTAAAGCAGTATTGTCACTGGACTAGTATTTCAGAGACTCAGCTTAACCTGGGTTTGAATCCCACCACAGCAGATGGTGAAATTTGTATTCAATTAAAAATCTAATGATGACCATGAAACCATTGCCGATTGTCATAACACATCTAGTTCACTAATGTCTTTTAGGGAAGGAAATCTGCCATCCTTACCTGATCTGGACTACATGTGACTCCAGGCCCACAGCAGTATGATTGACTCTTAAATGGCCAAGCAAGCCACCTAGTCCTCAAGGGCAATTAAGGATGGGCAATAAATGCTGGCTTAGCCAGTGATGGCCCCATCCCATGAACGAATAAAAAGAGCTGGTCAACTAGGAGTGGCTCAACTGACCAATTGGGAATAGCTCAACAGGGCCAGTTCCAATTTCCAATGGAACCGCTGATACCTGTCTTTTTATTCCTGACCCTAGATTCTACATACAAATATATAATATCCAAAAAGATGGGAAAACCATTTGGGATAATATCTCTTCAACAAAATTGTGCTTGAGCACAGAATCTATTGAACATTCGGGAGCGTGACCGAGGGAGCCTGCATCATGGCGCCCTCATCAGTCCAGATATTCGATCAATTTCCAACCATCAGATGCTCAGTCACACACATTATTCAAATAAAATCAGAAATGTTCCTGATGTTTTCAGCAATTCTCCCTCAGTACCAGTCAAAAAACCGTCTGGTCATTCAGCCAGTGGGCGTGTTGGGGGCTTTGAGAGACACAACAGCTCTCATCCCCCACTTCTCTGTGGAATGATAACTGCACATCAAAACCAACAATTGAATAAAGCTCTCAGGAATTAATGCCTCTGCAATACAAACATACAAGCATACCCTACATCTTTGTCCTTAAAAGTGGAGGCATGACCTATTTTTAAATTAATCTTTTGACTGCTGCTGAGTTTCTTTTGATATAACGTTCGTATTTATATAATGCTTTTGGACTCTCAAAGTGCTTTGCAGCCAATTATGCATCTTTGAAGTATAATCGCTGTTCTATTGTAGGAAATGTGGCAGCAAGTTTGGGCACAGCAAGTTCCTTTACTCTTTTTCAAAGCAGTGCACCTCCATCTGAGGGGTAGATGGGGCCTTGATTTAACATCTCATCCAGAAGAACGGTACTCACTCCGTCAGTACAGCACTTGAGTGTCAGCCTTGATTTTTGTGTTCAAACTGGTCGTCAGACATAACCCTGGAGGCTGCTAACTCAACAGGTAAGTGTGTTACCAACTGAACCACTTCATGCAGCACTGTCAACTAATTTGACTATAGCTGGTCAACATAGTTTAAGTAAGATACTTGCAAATGTACAATACATTTAGTACAGTTTGGATTCCTTTAGAATGATTGGCTATTTGCTAAATATGGAGGGAAAGTATTGTATAAGTACAGAATTCCTTTGCCTTTAGATAAGTTGTTTAAACCTGTGATAAAAACAAAAAACTGCGGATGCTGGAAATCCAAAACAAAAACAGAATTACCTGGAATTGCCAGACCTGCTGAGTTTTTCCTGTTTAAACCTGTGGTTGTTTGGAAGTACAGAACTTAACTGTTGCTGAAAAAAGACATTTTGTCAAAGCTTTTTGTCTTGCACTCATCAGGACAATCGCAAGAATACCAATGTCAGTGGAAGCAACAACTTTATACTGTACGAGAAGCGAGTGCTGACTGATTGGCAAGTGGACCCTGATTGGTAGAGGTGTTGCCATGGAGAATGCACCAATTAATATTAACTGCCGAGCATTGTTTGAAATTTAAACCAGGCAGCTTGACTTTGATTGGTCAACGCATTGCCCCCAAAGACTGACAGATCATATCAAACAGCATGTCCTTTCTGATGTTCGCAGTGGGCAAGGTACAGACTGTCTCCACACAGCCTGTGCTTGTAAACTTACAGTGTCCAACATTAGATGTGATTCTGCGATTGGACATTTGCTGAATAATCCCCAGTGTGCTAGGAATTATGCTGACAACCAAGTTAAAACTGTCAGTCAGGTTCACAGTCTGGTGCATTTGCATGTACTGGAAGTTACATATATTAATACACGGGGCCCTGTTCTTTGCAGACAGAAAGAACATGTACACACATTGCACCTGTTTCAGCGAAACAAAATAAGTGGTAGCCATTCACTGGATCATTCCTCAGGATAATGCCTTGATCAATCAGAGTCAAACTGCCAGGTTTAAATTTCAAACAATGCTTGGCAGTTAACTGTCAGTCACCATTAACTGGTGCATTCTCCATGGCAACACCTCTGCCAGAGTCTACTTGCCAACCAATCAGCACTCTCTTCTCATTAGTACAAAGTCATTGCTTCCCCTGACATTGGTATTTTTGCGATTGTCCTGGTGAGTGCAAGACAAAAAGCTTCACCAAAATGTCTTTTTTCAGTAATAGTTGTTTGAACATGGTAAGATTCCTCAGCCAATCTAGCATGTCAAATCCTGGGGTTCCAGGAGGCTTCTGCAGGATTATTAAAAGGAACATTAAAACCAGATTGAAGTGTTCCTTCTATTTCGAGAGGTTGCCTTCCAACTTTGCTTATCTTCACTAAACTCCATTTCATTGCATTGCTGCTTTGAACCCAGTCAATGTTTGACCCCTTTTTGTGACCTACAGTTTTGTATGGCTGTTCAAGGCTACTTCAAATAGTTTGCAGCATTGATTTTTTTAAAAAAATCTATGGAATTGAAAGACATCAGGTTATAAAAATCATTTTATTGTCCAAAAAATTTACAAGTTTTCTTTAAAAGGAACATTTCTTTTTGATGCTTATTGCATTAACTTAATGCGCAGGGTAAAGATTAAACCCTTAGATCAGACCATAATGAGTAATCCTTCTTTGAATCCACTACATGACCAAAGCAGCAGCTTAGAGAGCACTGGCAAACAAAACTATGAACACCCACAACAGTAGTGCAACATCGACAAAAAAAGTGCAAACTTACCTAACGAAAGTGCAAAAGGCAAACATGAGATTGAGATTTGCAACCCCCACTCTCCCCACCCCTACCCCCACCGTCCCCACATTACTTAACCCAAAACCTAGTGTGCAAGTCATTTTTAGTGTCTACCCAGCTTGTCAAGCTTGGGACACCAAAGACTTAGATTTGTCATGTAACCCTCCACCCCACAGCCACCCCCATCTAAAACTCGAGAAAGTTTTCTGCAGTTAGTAAAGCAGCTTGTTTCACTTCTGAACATATAAACTCCATTACTGCTCATTAAAGAAGAGCAGCCTATTTACAGAGGAGAGACTTGAAAACTTTCCAAAAAGTCAAATGAAATTTCTAGTAATTAGAATAGTTGGAAGCGTACTTGACCTTAAGATTGGGGACTCCAGCCAATTGCTGCTCACATCCTCAATGCAGACATGGTTGGATCAATAGTTTTGTTCCAATCAGCTACCTAGGCAATCTACTGCCAGCTTGGCTCAGCATGTAACTCTTCCCGATTTGGTTCAAACCCCATTTGGC
Organism: Carcharodon carcharias; assembly: GCF_017639515.1. Classification (NCBI taxonomy): domain Eukaryota; kingdom Metazoa; phylum Chordata; class Chondrichthyes; order Lamniformes; family Lamnidae; genus Carcharodon; species Carcharodon carcharias. The sequence goes on along the minus strand of NC_054467.1, from coordinate 4,260,919 downwards.
TCAATCTAAACTGTTAACTTCAGTTCAGTACCAATGCAAGCCGGCAGCATTGTTAGCGGTACATGGTTTTTTGGAAGGGATATTAAACCATGCATCTTTCTACCTGTGCCAGTAGCCTTAGTAATCCCACAGTGAGCAAGGAGTTCTCTCATTGTTTCAGTGATAGATGAATGACTTAGGACAGACCAACATTAATCCACCAAAGTCAATATTCATTCTTCCTCTCTCATCCACCCACCCATCACAGATTTGAGTTATTCATCTCAAGAATTGTCTGATTGTATGATTTCATTGCCATATTACCTGCAAAGGTAACATCAAATGCCATTGGCTGACAAGTTCTTTGGGACATGGAGGAAATGAAAGGTGCTATATCAATACAACTTCTCAACAAGCAAGGCATGTATAATAACAGATATCAAGGTCACACTGAAAGGAGTCACATTACTTAGTAGATAATGGGTTTTTACAGGCATACTGAAGATGGGTCAAATCAAGAGCATTATGCGATAGTGAAGTGCTGGCAGGAGAATGAGTTAAACCCATCATAAAGAGCACTTAGTGCCAGTTTGGGTTTATTTTTAGCACTCGATAACTGTCCGAGCTGAAGAGGAGTACAGTTTCTTCTTTATCAGGCAAAACCCAGGACTGAGTTTCAGTGCTTGCCTGAACCCAGGTGTAAAACAGGTACCGATGAAAAAGAAATCTCGGAGACTTGGCCAGGAGTTCCCATCCTGTTTGAATATTAATGTCAATTCAAAAGTTGGAACAACACTGGAATCGTAAACAATCCGGTCCAACTTTTTACACATGTTCTCAATCTCCATGTTGATGTAGATGATCGACCCACGCAGACCACAGGGTTCGCTGGAAGACAGGCAGAGTACGTCCCTGGCTATCTTCCTGATCAACCTTTCAGGAACTAAAACCTCAGAGCAGTTCAGCTTAGTCTTCTTGGCTCTGGATAGAGAGTTCTCAAAGAGCTTGGTCAGGTACAGACACGTTTGCTCTTCTTCATTTACATTGTTTGCAGCCACCTCATGATCCCAATAATTGGTACCTAAGGAAGAAAAAACAAAATGTAAAAGTTTAGACTACAATTAAAATAGAACCTATAAAGGCTTGGTCAGTAACCGAGTTATCCAGAAATCACCGTCCATCTGCATTTTAAAGCGATGATTTGTGCAGAATTAGCTGAGCTTCAGCAGAAACACTGGCAGGAAGGTCAGGAACCAAAAGGACACAGATTTTTTTTAAAAATTCATTCATGGGATGTGGGTGTCACTGGCTGGGCCAGCATTTATTGACCATCCTTAATTCCCCTTGAGAAATTGGTGGTGATCATTGGAATAAGAACCAATGAAGGAGTAAGGGAAAGTGTCTACACGGCGAGTTGTGATTATCTGGGATGCGCTGCCTGAAAGAATGGTGGAAGAAAATCCAATAATAACTTTAAAAAGAGAATTGGTTGACATACATGAAAGGGAAAGATTTTGCAGGGCTCAGGGGAAAGAGCAGGGGGATGGGATAATTGGATCCTTCAAAAAGCCAGCATAGGCATGATGGGCTGAATAGCCTCCTGGATGATTCTATGATTCAGTAGAATGCAAACCCTGGTAAACCCTGATCCCCTTGTTTTCATCCTTTTCTTCTGTCCTCCCCCTCCCAGCCCCTGTATGGACAGACAGAATGAGGTTCAGCTCTGATTCCAGTTCTACTGCAGCGTATCAATATCAGCAGCATCAATTTATATTGTGAAAGCTCCAGTGTTGGCCAAGGCCACACCACTCCTGCCTGTATCAGTGGGAACATACTCGGGAAGGCACAAGTGTGTTCCAGAAAACTGGCAATTAGAGAATGTTTGGAAAACCAGGAAACTAGAAACTACATCCCCGCTGAACCCAGCCCCATCTCACTCCACCCCCCTCCGATCCCCACCTCACTCCAACCCCCCAACCCCCACCTCACTCCAACCCCCCAACCCCCACCTCACTCCAACCCTCCAACCCCCACCTCACTCCAACCCCACCGACCCCCACCTCACTCCAACCCCACCGACCCCCACCTCACTCCACCCCCCCCAGCCCCCACCTCACTCCAACCCCCCAACCCCCACCTCACTCCACCCCCCCAACCCCCACCTCACTCCACCCCGACCCCCACCTCACTCCACCCCCCCGACCCCCACCTCACTCCACCCCCACCCGACCCCCACCTCACTCCACCCCGACCACCACCTCACTCCACCCCGACCCCCACCTCACTCCACCCCGACCCCCACCTCACTCCACCCCGACCCCCACCTCACTCCAGCCCGACCACCACCTCACTCCACCCCCCCCGACCCCCACCTCACTCCACCCCCCCGACCCTCACCTCACTCCACCCCCCCCGACCCTCACCTCACTCCACCCCCCCCCCGACCCCCACCTCACTCCAACCCCCCAACCCCCACCTCACTCCAACCCTCCAACCCCCACCTCACTCCAACCCCACCGACCCCCACCTCACTCCAACCCCACCGACCCCCACCTCACTCCACCCCCCCCCGGCCCCCACCTCACTCCAACCCCCCAACCCCCACCTCACTCCACCCCCCCAACCCCCACCTCACTCCAACCCCACCGACCCCCACCTCACTCCACCCCCCCGACCCCCACCTCACTCCACCCCCACCCGACCCCCACCTCACTCCACCCCGACCACCACCTCACTCCACCCCGACCCCCACCTCACTCCACCCCCCCGACCCCCACCTCACTCCACCCCCCCCGACCCTCACCTCACTCCACCCCCCCCCGACCCTCACCTCACTCCACCCCCCCCCCGACCCTCACCTCACTCCACCCCCCCCCGACCCTCACCTCACTCCACCCCCCCCGGCCCCCACCTCACTCCAACCCCCCAACCCCCACCTCAGTCCAACCCTCCAACCCCCACCTCACTCCACCCCCCCAACCCCCACCTCACTCCACCCCCCCTGACCCTCACCTCACTCCACCCCCCCGACCCCCACCTCACTCCACCCCGACCCCCACCCCCACCTCACTCCACACCCCCAAACCCCACCTCACTCCACCCCCCCAAACCCCACCTCACTCCACCACCCAAACTCCACCTCACTCCACCCCCGACCCCCACCCCCACCTCACTCCACCCCCAACCCCCACCTCACTCCACCCCCCAACCCCCACCTCACTCCACCCCCCCGACCCCCACCTCACTCCACCCCTGACCCCCACCTCATTCCACCCCCGACACCCATCCCCACCCCCACCTCACTCCACCCCTGACCCCCACCTCACTCCACCCCCCCACCACACCTCACTCCACCCCCAACCCCCACCTCACTCCACCCCCGACCCCACCCCCACCTCACTCCACCCCCCCAACCCCCACCTCACTCCACCCCCCCAACCCCCACCTCACTCCACCCCTGACCCCCACCTCATTCCACCCCCGACACCCATCCCCACCCCCACCTCACTCCACCCCTGACCCCCACCTCACTCCACCCCCCCACCACACCTCACTCCACCCCCAACCCCCACCTCACTCCACCCCCCACCCCCACCTCACTCCACCCCCCCAAACCCACCTCACTCCACCCCCCAAACCCCACCCCCACCTCACTCCAACCCCCCGACCCCTACCTCACTCCACCCCCCCAACCCCCACCTCACTCCACCCCCCCAACCCCCACCTCACTCCAACCCCCAACCCCCACCTCACTCCACCCCCCCAAACCCACCTCACTCCACCCCCCAAACCCCACCCCCACCTCACTCCAACCCCCCGACCCCTACCTCACTCCACCCCCCCAACCCCCACCTCACTCCACCCCCCCAACCACACCTCACTCCACCCCCCCAACCACACCTCACTCCACACCCCCAACCACACCTCACTCCACACCCCCAACCCCCACCTCACTCCACACCCCCAACCCCCACCTCACTCCACACCTCCACCTCACTCCACACCCCCAACCCCCACCTCACTCCACACCCCCAACCCCCACCTCACTACACCCCCATCCCCATCTCACTACACCCCCATCCCCACCTCACTCCACCCCCCCAACCACACCTCACTCCACCCCCCAACCCCCACCCCTCCACCCCCCCAACCCCCACCTCACTCCACACCCCCAACCACACCTCACTCCACACCCCCAACCCCCACCTCACTCCACACCCCCAACCTCCACCTCACTCCACACCCCCAACCACACCTCACTCCACACCCCCAACCCCCACCTCACTCCACACCCCCAACCCCCACCTCACTACACCCCCATCCCCATCTCACTACACCCCAACCCCCACCTCACTCCACACCCCCAACCCCCACCTCACTACACCCCCATCCCCATCTCACTACACCCCCATCCCCACCTCACTCCACCCCCCCAACCACACCTCACTCCACCCCCCAACCCCCACCCCTCCACCCCCCCAACCCCCACCTCACTCCACACCCCCAACCACACCTCACTCCACACCCCCAACCCCCACCTCACTCCACACCCCCAACCTCCACCTCACTCCACACCCCCAACCACACCTCACTCCACACCCCCAACCCCCACCTCACTCCACACCCCCAACCCCCACCTCACTACACCCCCATCCCCATCTCACTACACCCCCATCCCCACCTCACTCCACCCCCCAACCACACCTCACTCCACACCCCCAACCCCCACCTCACTCCACACCCCCAACCACACCTCACTCCACACCCCCAACCCCCACCTCACTCCACACCCCCAACCTCCACCTCACTCCACACCCCCAACCCCCACCTCACTACACCCCCATCCCCATCTCACTACACCCCCATCCCCACCTCACTCCACCCCCCAACCACACCTCACTCCACCCCCCAACCCCCACCCCTCCACCCCCCCAACCCCCACCTCACTTCACCCCCCACCCCCACCTCACTCCACTCCCCGACCCCCACCTCACTCCACCCCACCAACCACACCTCACTCCACCCCACCAACCACACCTCACTCCACCCCCCCAATCACACCTCATTCCACCCCCACCGACCCCCACCTCACTCCACACCCCCCCACCCCCACCCCACTCCACCCCCCGACCCACACCTCACTCCACCCCCCCGACCCACATCTCACTCCAACCCCCTGACCCCCACCTCACTCCACCCCCAACCCCCACCCCCACCTCACTCCATCCCCCCAACCCCCACCTCACTCCACCCCTGACCCCCACCTCACTCCACCCCCCCAACCACACCTCACTCCACCCCCAACCCCCACCTCACTCCACCCCCGACCCCCACCCCCACCTCACTCCACACCCCACCTCACTCCACCCCCCCAAACCCCACCTCACTCCACCCCCCCAAACCCCACCTCACTCCACCACCGACCCCCACCTCACTCCACCCCCGACCCCCACCTCACTCCACCCCCACCTCACTCCACCCCCGACCCCCACCTCACTCCACCCCCGACCCCCACCTCACTCCACCCCCGACCCCCACCTCATTCCACCCCTGACCCCCACCCCCACCTCACTCCACCCCTGACCCCCACCTCACTCCACCCCCCCACCACACCTCACTCCACCCCCAACCCCCACCTCACTCCACCCCCGACGCCCACCCCCACCTCACTCCACCCCCCCAACCCCCACCTCACTCCACCCCCCCAACCCCCACCTCACTCCACACCCCCAAACCCACCTCACTCCACTCCCCGACCCCCACCTCACTTCACCCCTCACCCCCACCTCACTCCACCCCACCAACCACACCTCACTCCACCCCACCAACCACACCTCACTCCACCCCAGCAACCACACCTCACTCCACCCCCCCAATCACACCTCATTCCACCCCCACCGACCCCCACCTCACACCACCCCCCCACCCCCACCCCACTCCACCCCCCGACCCACACCTCACTCCACCCCCCTGACCCACATCTCACTCCAACCCCCTGACGCCCACCTCACTCCACCCCCAACCCCCACCTCACTCCACCCCCCCAACCCCCACCTCACTCCACCCCTGACCCCCACCTCACTCCACCCCCCAACCACACCTCACTCCACCCCACCAACCACACCTCACTCCACCCCAGCAACCACACCTCACTCCACCCCCCCAATCACACCTCATTCCACCCCCACCGACCCCCACCTCACTCCACCCCCCCACCCCCACCCCACTCCACCCCCCGACCCACACCTCACTCCACCCCCCCGACCCACATCTCACTCCAACCCCCTGACCCCCACCTCACTCCACCCCCAACCCCCACCTCACTCCACCCCCCCCAACCCCCACCTCACTCCACCCCTGACCCCCACCTCACTCCACCCCCCAACCACACCTCACTCCACCCCCCAACCACACCTCACTCCACCCCCAACCCCCACCTCACTCCACCCCAACCCCCACCCCCAACTCACTCCACACCCCCAAACCCCACCTCACTTCACCCCCCCAAACCCACCTCACTTCACCCCTCACCCCCACCTCACTCCACCCCACCAACCACACCTCACTCCACCCCCCAACCACACCTCACTCCACCCCCAACCCCCACCTCACTCCACTCCGACCCCCACCCCCACCTCACTCCACACCCCCAAACCCCACCTCACTTCACCCCCCCAAACCCACCTCACTTCACCCCTCACCCCCACCTCACTCCACCCCACCGACCCACATCTCACTCCACCTCACCAACCACACCTCACTCCACCCCACCAATCACACCTCATTCCACCCCCACCGACCCCCACCTCACTCCACCCCCCCCACCCCCACCCCACTCCACCCCCCGACCCACACCTCACTCCACCCCCCCGACCCACATCTCACTCCAACCCCCTGACCCCCACCTCACTCCACCCCCCCAACCCCCACCCCCACCTCACTCCACCCCCCCAACCCCCACCTCACTCCACCCCCCACACCCCCACCTCACTCCACCCCCCACCTCACTCCACACCCCCACCCCCCCACCTCACTCCACCCCCCACACCCCCACCTCACTCCACCCCCCCAACCCCCACCTCACTCCACCCCCCACACCCCCACCTCACTCCACACCCCCACCCCCCCACCTCACTCCACCCCCCCAACCCCCACCCCCACCTCACTCCACCCCCCCAACCCCCACCTCACTCCACCCCCCACACCCCCACCTCACTCCACCCCCCACCTCACTCCACACCCCCACCCCCCCACCTCACTCCACCCCCCACACCCCCACCTCACTCCACCCCCCACACCCCCACCTCACTCCACCCCCCACACCCCCACCTCACTCCACCCCCCACACCCCCACCTCACTCCACCCCCCACACCCCCACCTCACTCCACCCCCACCCCCACCAAAAGACTAACCAGCTGCAGCTTGGCCTTACTGATTTCATTCACTTATTCGCAAGCCCTTTCCTCAAGCTGAGGGATGGGGTAAGTGATATGTTTGCAGCATCTGTCATCTCAGCTTTCCATGGCCTTCACACTCTTCATTTGCCCATGATTTACCCTGGGGTATTTATTTTCAGCCCTCTCACACCCATTGGCAATCAAGTTTCTTGACCAAACCAGCAGGAGGGCAAAGACTGGCTGTGGCAATTGGTTAATAAGATAAGGCCTTGGGCCCTCTGGCTCAACTCAGGCACCAGCCTTGAGTTTTGTGCCAATCACTGGACCAAATGGATCCTGTATCCAGCATTCACACATCACAAGTAGCACAAACCACTGGCTCATTTGCATGTCTTTAGTATGCACCACCCATAAGTGGTCCAGTAGGACCCAAGTAGGTGTGACACCAGTAAGAAAGACTTGCATTTCTATAGCATCTTTCACAACCTCAGGACATCTCAAAGCGCTTTACAGCCAATAAAGTATTTTTAAAGTGTAGTCACTGTTGTAATGTGGGAAACGTAGCAGCCAATTTGCACACAGCAAGATCCCACAAACAGCAATGTGATAATGGCCGTAATCTGTTTTATTGATGTTGTTTGAAGGATAAATATTGGCCAGGACACCGGGGAGAACTCCCCTGCTCTTCTTCAAAATAGTGTCATGGAATCTTTTATGTCCACCTGAGAGGACAAATGGGGCCTCATTTAACACCTCACTCAAAAGATAACACCAAATGATAGCCTGGGTTTTTATGTTCAAGTGTTTCTGGAGTGAGACTTGAACCCACAATCTTCTGATTCAGAAGCGAGTGTGCTACCCACTGAACCAAGGCTGACACAAGCTGAAAGCAGAAGATCATGTCCCTTTACCCACCTACAGATTCACCAGCGACAGTGAGAGGTAGAAAGTTGATACCCAACATAATCTAGGCCAACAGTTCAGAACAGCACTGTGCAATCACAGGTACCGAGGGAGCGTTGCACTGTCCAAGGGAACATCGCATTGTCCAAGGGGCAGTACTGAGGGAGGGTCACACTGTCTGAGAGAGCGTCGCACTGTCTGAGGGAACACTGCACATTCTGAGAGGCAGTACTGAGGGGGCATTGCACTGCCTGATGGAATACTGCAATGTCCAAGCTGCCATCTTTCAAATAAAATGTCAAACTGAGGCCTCTTCAGTAGATGTGAGATTCCAGGGCACTATTCACAGAAGAGTAGCAGAGTTCTCCCCAGTGTCCTGGCCAATATTATTGCCTTAGCCAATTCTAAAAAACACATGACAATATTTAATTTGTTTGTGGGATCTTGCTGTATGCAAATTGGTTGCTGTGTTTACTACATTACAACAGTGGTGACACTTCAAAAATAATTCATAGGGTGTAAAGCACTTTTGGATGTCCTGCGTTCAAGAACAGCGCAAGTCTTTCACAATCACAATGTCTTTACAGTGCAGAAGAAGGCCATTCAGCCCATCGAGTCTACACTGGCTCTCTGAAAGAACATTCCACCCAGTCCCACTTTCCTGCCTTATCCCCGTAACCTTGCACATTCTCTCTTTCCAGGTAGCAATCCAATTCCCTTCTGAACACCTCGATCGAACCTGCCTCCACTGCCCTCTCAGGAAGTTTGTTCCAGACTCCAACCACCCTCTGGGTGAAAAAAGCTTTTCCTCACATCACTTTTACTCCTTTTGCCAATTATTTTGAATCTGTGCCCTCTAGTTCTTGATGTTCTTGTGAGTGGCAACAGTTTCTCACTATTTACCCTGTCCATACCCCTCAGGATCTTAAATACCTCGATCAAGTCTCCTCTCAGCCTTCTTCTGACTTTCCTCTTTATATCAAGCAATCCCATGTCAAGTACAGTTACTGGGAGATTGAAGCTCCCTATACACTATCCCCAACATGGCCCAGTCACAGAATGGCAGAATCATCACGGTGTAGAAGGAGGCCATTCGGCCCATCGTGTCTGCAAGGCTCTCTGAGCATTTTAACTTAGTGCCCATCTCCTGCCTTCCAACCCCCCACCCACACCCCCACCCCCCCGTAACCCTGCACATTGTAGTCCCAACAACATCACTGCTCCAGTGACCCCTTTAAGATCCTGCTGACTGATTTAAGTGAGGATGGTGCCAATGAGTTTATTGTGTTGGTGAGTCCAGACAGAAATCTGGGCTGAGTTTACTCCTCACGTCGCTGTGTGCGCCAGGGACAAGACTGAAACCCTGAGGGACAAGACTGAAACCCTGAAGAACAAGACTGAACCCCTGAGGAACAAGACTGAAACCCTGAGGGACAAGACTGAAACCCTGAAGAACAAGACTGAACCCTGAGGGACAAGACTGAACCCTGAGGGACAAGACTGAAACCCTGAGGGACAAGACTGAAACCCTGAAGAACAAGACTGAACCCCTGAGGAACAAGACTGAAACCCTGAGGGACAAGACTGAAACCCTGAAGAACAAGACTGAAACCCTGAGGGACAAGACTGAAACCCTGAAGGACAAGACTGAAACCCTGAGGGACACTTCAGCACAGCCAAATGTCAGCACTCTCAAAAATGACTGAAGAAGAGTCATACGGACTCTGCCTTTCTCTCCACAGATGCTGTCAGATCTGCGGAGCTTTTCCAGCATTTTTTTTGTCTTTGTGTAAAAGTGACTGTTCGGCACGAATATTTGTATCAAGCCCCGGAGAGAGCCGACCTCAGCACACGGTTCATGAAATGTACTGGAGCCTTCACAAAGTTGCGAAACAAAATACAAAAAACATAGAGGCAGCTGCATAGAGAATCTCAAAATAAAGGTCAATGTAATAAAATATCGCCTCAACAATGAAGCTATTGTGTAGCTCGGTGTTGAACACAGGCGCATGCAACTTCCAATGTTGCTCCTCTCACTGTGAACATGTTTATAGGGGGAGGAGATAGAATGGCGAATGGTACTCAGGACATTGAGAATTGTTCCTGAAAGGGGAAGTTAACTTTAACAAGAAAAACACAAACTAGTTTCATCATGTTGTTTCTGCATTAAAGGCAACAAGCAATTTAATAAAGAGCCACTACACACGAACAGCAAACATTTCTCAGTTTATATTCTAACAGTACGCGGGTGCAAAATGTAAGTTTAGCGATAATAACTCCAGTTAAAAACAGGAAGGTGAGAAAGTGAATGAGAAGCTGGATTCCTCTCGTTCTTCCCAACACCAGTTAAAGATCCCTCTCGCAGATTAGAATATAAGGAAGGACGTAAACCCCAGCGCTGCTTGAATTCCGGGAGTGAACTGACGTTTTACTCACCCGCAGCATTGCCCAGGGCCGCCGGCCGCTCACACTCACCATCCCATAGCTCGGAAACACAGTCAGGGCTTTTATTATTGGAGCAGCTTGCTACCATCCTGCAGATAGACACAGGGCAAGAGTCAGCCGAATACCGCGCTGAAAGCGGCTGCTTAACAACCACTGGGACACATTGTGCCCCTGACTCTCTCTGTGTTCCCCAGTCCCTCTACTCTCTCTGTACCCGTGCCCCTGATTCTGTTTCTCAGCTGCTCTCTCTGTCTGTCTCCCTTTATCTTTACCTATTTGCCCCTGTCTCTGCCTCCGTTCGTCTCTCTCTCTGTGTCCCTGCCTTTTCCTCCCTCACTCTCTGTTCCTCTGTCTTGATCTCTTTCACTCTGTGTCCTTGCCTCTGTCTTCTCTGTCTATGTCTATGTCTTTGCCTCTCTATCGTATGCCCTCCTCTGTTTCTCTCTCTCTCTGAACCTGGCTTTACCTGTGTCTGCGTCCCTGCCCCTGTCCCTGTCTGTGTGTGTGTTTTGTTTGTCTCTCTCTCTCTTGTCCCTGTCTTTACCTCTGTGTCTGTGTCCCTGTCCCTGTCTGGGTGTGTGTTTTGTTTGTCTCTCTCTCTCTTGTCCCTGTCTTTACCTCTGTCTGTGTCTGTGTCCCTGTCCCTGTCTGGGTGTGTGTTTTGCTTGTCTCTCTCTCTCTTGTCCCTGCCTTTACCTCTGTCTGTGTCTGTGTCCCTGTCCCTGTCCCTGTCTGGGTGTGTGTTTTGTTTGTCTCTCTCTCTCTTGTCCCTGCCTTTACCTCTGTCTGTGTCTGTGTCCCTGTCCCTGTCTGGGTATGTGTTTTGTTTGTCTCTCTCTCTCTTGTCCCTGCCTTTACCTCTGTCTGTGTCTGTGTCCCTGTCCCTGTCCCTGTCTGGGTGTGTGTTTTGTTTGTCTCTCTCTTGTCCCTGCCTTTACCTCTGTCTGTGTCTGTGTCCCTGTCCCTGTCCCTGTCTGGGTATGTGTTTTGTTTGTCTCTCTCTCTCTTGTCCCTGCCTTTACCTCTGTCCCTGTCCCTGTCTGGGTGTGTGTTTTGTTTGTCTCTCTCTCTCTTGTCCCTGCCTTTACCTCTGTCCCTGTCCCTGTCTGGGTGTGTGTTTTGTCTCTCTCCCTCTGCCTTTACCTCTCCCGTCTTCTCAATCCGCTGCAACATACAAGAGGACACAGTGGGATGGATACATGTGACTGACCAATCACGGCGCCATCTGCTCCATAGGCCCCGCCCCCTCACAGAGCCCCGCCCCATTTGCTGGCTGCCCTGAGATAAAACTAAAGTGGCTTGGCGATTGGTTCGGCTCTTTAACCAGCTGCAGCCAATCAGTGTTGACCCCTTCAACCCGCCCCCTAATCCTTGCCCATTGAATGGTGAGGCTGGTTGGGTATGGGGAGCAGTTTGCCAGCCTGAGAGATAACAAGAGTATTTCGAACAGGGCGAGGCTAACAAAAAGGACTTTTTTTATTTTTATAACCCAACAAAGAAAACTAGCAGCTCTGCAGAAGTCATAGGGACTCGAAACGTTAACTCTTATCTTTCTCTCCACAGATGCTGTCAGACCTGCTGAGCTTTTCCAGCAATTTTCGCTTTTGTAGCATTACAAACTGCATTAATATAGCACCTTTAATGTAGTGGAACATTCCAAAACAGTTATGGAGTCACATAAAAATATGAGGGACACACAGTCAAACACTTGGTCAAAGAAATAGTAGGTGTTGAAGGAGCATTTTAAAAGAGGAGAGAGAGGTAGGGAGTTGGAGAGATTTAGAGAACTCCAGAGCTTAGGACCCAGGCAGCCGAAGACACCAATAGTGGGGTGAAGTGGTGGATGAAGTGGTGGATGAAGTGGTGGAAAATTGATCCTGATCAGAAGTCTCTGTAAACAAGTGTTTGCACAGGTTTGTAACTTAATATCAAGCATTTGCACTGTAGGGGATGGAGGAGGAGAAAGCATTAATACATGAGTGCTTTCTTAATTATTCATTTCCTTGTTCCTGGTCCCTGCCAGTGTCATCCATTTTCTCCTTACATCTATCCTCCATTGTCATTCATTCCCCCATTCCCCTTAACATTATTCCAATCTGAGGCCTGCTGCAAATGGAACTGTTTTTGCCATGGCATACCAAAAATGGCCATCCTGGTTCTCATGAGAATTCCCACCTGCAGTGGTTGGAGTCCCTAACAGTTGTCAGAGTGACTCAGTGAGTAGCGCTCTTGTCTCTGACACAGAAGGTTGTGGGCTCAAGTCCCACCTCAGAGACTCAAGCGCAGAATCTTGTTTGAAACTTGATCCCTGAGGGAGCGATTCTGTCGGATAAAATGTCTAATAACGCCCTGTCTGCTCTCTAAGGTGGGTGTAAAAGATCCCATCGCACTTTTTCAGGAGAGTCCTGAACATTACTTACCTTTCAGCCAACATCTTAAAAAAAAGGAATATTTGGCCATCATCACATTGCAGTTTATAGGGAGCTTACTGTTCACGAATTGGCTGCCGTGCTTCTGATGTTAGAACAGTGACTACATTTCAAAAATACAAGAGAATCAAGGGTTATTGGTGGGGGGGGGGGCAGACAGGAAAGTGAAGTTGAGACCACACCGGATCAGCCATGATCTTATTGAATGGTGGAGCAGGCTTGAGGGGCTGAATGGCCTCCTCCTGCTCCAAATTCTTGTGTTCTACTTAATTGCCTGTAAGAAATTTTGGGACATTCTGAAGTCATAAAAGGCACGATAGAAATGTTTTTCTTTTTACTCACAGGAATCAAGTAAATTGAGATGAGACTGGCAAATGCTGACATGCAGACCAAGCCTCTCAACATACTAATTGTCCATGTGAAATGACATCAGTTGGTATCATTTGTTCTGTGTGATCAGCCTGAACTTATTACTGTTCCTCAATCCAATCTTCATAAACATGTCTTGAATCTATTTATACCATTGATTTTAGCTTTTGTTTTATTCCAGTTTCACACATCTTTGCTAATTATCCCTAAATCTTGACACCTCCCTTAACAATTGGTTCACTAGAATTGCATCAGTTTCAGTCTTTTGAACTGACAAACATTTATTTTGATTTAAAAATGTAATTCTTAAAAAAAGGGACTTTATATTTTTCATATACACATGCACAGGAGGCCATTTAGCCCATTGTGCCTATGCTGGCTCATTGAAAGAGTAATCCAATTAATCCGTCTCCCCCTGCTCTTTGTCCATAGTACTGCAATCTTAATATAAAAGCAAAATACTGTGGATGCTGGAAATCTGAAACAAAAGCAAGAAATGCTGGAAAATCTCAGCAGGTCTGGCAGCATCTGTGGAGAGAGAAACAGAGTTAACGTTTTGAGTCCGTATGACCTTCCTTCAGAGCTCTGCAAATTTTCCTTTCCAATTATTTCTCCAACGACCTTTTGAAAGTTCCGATTGAATCTGCTTCCTCCGCCCTTTCAGGCAGCGTCTTCCAGATCACAACAACGCACTGTGTTAAAAAAAAAAAAATCCCCACATCTCTCCGATTAGTAGAAGTCCAGGAGATTTGCTTATATTCACTTCCCTAAGTTTAATTCCCTTCCCCATTCGTATTTTATCAGTGCGCTGAACCCTTAGTGGATTAGGTAGGTTAGCTCAAATAGTCTCATTCGGTAGTACTGGGTCCTGTCAGTAAGAGATACTTGGTTGCCCTTGTCTTGAGCATGTGTTGGTAACCAGACTCAGTGTGGGTGGTCATTACGAGTACTTGGTGAACACAGTTCCTACCAGATCCAAAACTAACTTGTTCTGGAGGGAAGTTGGGTTCTGTCACTGGAAGGAGCCTGGTCATGAGGAAACACTCAAACCGTTTGTAAGAGGGACACAGCAGAGATATGGGCCAATAACGAGCTGGGTCAGCTGCACGATTCCCCCGCTTGAGGATGGTGACAACTTTAGCCACTGTGTAGGTTGATGGAAGGACACCAGTTGCATGGAAACCAACCAGCCACATCCATTAAGTCTCAAATTGTTCAGGAATTCAGGATCGATGCCATCAATTCCTGCTGTTTCCTTACTTCAGTGCAGGAAAGGCCTGTGTCAATGTCAGCTCTGGTGTAGGGAGAAGAAAGCAGAAAAGTGGGAGATTATGATGGGATGGTCTTGAAGAGTTCCTTCCAAACTTTATGACAAGTCTCTTTAGTTGAGGTGACCTTTGATTTGCAGCACAGCCTGGAAACAACAATATTTGTTGATATTTTGGCAGATTAGTGTTCAGCAAGTGAAGCAGCTCCAAGGTTTCTAAGTAGATTCCAAGCCTTTCAAGCTGTGTGAGTGAAATTGAGCTCCTTGACAGTCTTCTGTCAACTTTGTCATCGGGACCATATCTAGAGATGCCAAGACAAAAACAAAAACTCAGTAGGTCTGACAGCATCTGCGGAGAGGAATACAGTTAACGTTTCGAGTCCGTATGACTCTTCATCAGAACTAAGGAAATAGAGAAATGAGGTGAAATATAAGCTGGTAGAAGGGGGTGGGACAGGTAGAGCTGGGTAGAGGGCCAGTGATAGGTGGAGGCAAAGAAGAGATTGCCAAAGATGTCACAGACAAAAGGACAAAGGGGTGTTGACGGTGGTGATATTATCTAAGGAATGTGCTAATGGGGACATTAAGGGTAGAAAGCAGGACAAGCTAGTGACAGATAGCCCTAGTGGGGGTGGGGTGGGGGGAAGGAATCGAAATAGGCTAAAAGGTGGAGATAAAACAATAGATTGAAATAAATTTAAAAATAGGTGGGAAAAGAACAATAATATATTTTAAAAAATGATAAATTATTGGAAAAAGGGGAATCAGAAAGGGGGTGGGGATGGAGGAGAGAGTTCATCATCTGAAATTGTTGAACTCAATATTCAGTCCAAAAGGCTGTAAAGTGTCTAATTGGAAGATGAGGTGCTGTTCCTCCAGTTTGCGTTGAGATTTAATGGAACATTGCAGCAGGCCAAGGACGGACATGTGGGCATGAGAGCAGGGTGGAGTGTTGAAATGGCAAGCGACAGGGAGGTCTGGGTCATGCTTGCGGACAGACTGAAGGTGTTCTGCAAAGCGGTCACCCAGTCTGCGTTTGGTCTCTCCAATGTAGAGGAAACCGTATTGGGAGCAGCGAATGCAGTAGACTAAATTGAGGGAAGTGCAAGTGAAATGCTGCTTCACTTGAAAGGAATGTTTGGGTCCTTGGACGGTGAGGAGAGGGGAAGTAAAGGGGCAGGTGTTGTACCTTCGGCAGTTGCATGGGAAGGTGCCGTGGGAGGGGGTTGAGGTGTAGGGGATGATGGAGGAGTGGACCAGGGTGTCCCAGAGGGAACAATCCCTATGGAATGTCATTAGGGTGGGGGGAAGGGAAGATGTGTTTGGTGGTAGCATCATGCTGGAGTTGGCGGAAATGGCGGAGAATGATCCTTTGATTCCAAGAGCTCAGTGTCAACATTATCTGGAAGCTATCAGGCACCGGCTGGGGATCCAGTGCACGTACACTCCATGGTGCTGGGCACACCCTTCTGTACTCTTCAACAGAATAAGGCTCCCCTGTGTGGGCAGAGAACAGTCACACAAAACACTTGGATACTGTCCCCAACACATCAATGTGGATACCATCAGTAGAACACTGAAATCAACACCAGTACAAAGCGCATAGTCCTGGCTAATATCCCACCTCCCAGTCCTGTCTAATATCCCACCGCCTAGTCCTGGTTAATATCCCACCTCCCAGTCCTGTCTAATATCCCACCGCCCAGTCCTGGTTAATATCCCACCTCCCAGTCCTGGCTAATATCCCACCTCCCAGTCCTGTCTAATATTCCACCGCCCAGTCCTGGTTAATATCCCACCTCCCAGTCCACTAATATCCCACCTCCCAGTCCACTAATATCCCACCTCCCAGTCCTGGCTAATATCCCATCTCCCAGTCCTGGCTAATATTCCACCTCCCAGTCCTGTCTAATATCTCCCTCCCAGTCCTGGCTAATATCCCACCTCCCAGTCCCATCTAATAGCCCATCTCCAATTCTTGGCTAATATCCCACCTCCCAATCCTGGCTAATATCCCACCTCCCAGTCCTGGCTAATGTTCCATCTCTCAAACCTGGCTAATATTCCACCTCCCAGTCCTGGCTAATATCCACCTCCCAGTCCTGTCTAACATCCCACCTCCCAGTCCTGGCTAATATCCCACCTCCCAGTCCTGTCTAACATCCCACCTCCCAGTCCTGGCTAATATCCCACCTCCCAGTCCTGGCTAATATTCCATCTCCCAGTCCTGGCAAATATCCCACATCCCAGTCCTGTCTAATATCCCACCTCCCAGTCCTGGTTAATATCCCACCTCCCAGTCCTGTCTAATATCCCACCTCCCAGTCCTGGCTAATATCCCAACTCCCAGTCCTGTCTAATATCATGCCTCCAAGTCTTGGCTAATATCCCACCTCCCAGTCTACTAAAATCCCACCTCCCAGTCCTGGCTAATATCCCAACTCCCAGTCCTGTCTAATATCATGCCTCCAAGTCTTGGCTAATATCCCACCTCCCAGTCTACTAATATCCCACCTCCCAGTCCTGGTTAATATCCCACCTCCCAGTCCACTAATATCCCGTCTGCCAGTCCACTAATGTCCCACCTCCCAGTCCTGTCTAATATCCCATCTCCCATTCTTGGCTAATGTCCCACCTCCCAGTTCACTAATATTCCACCTCCCAGTCCTGGCTAATATCCTACCTCCCAGCCTTGACTAAAATTCCACCTCCCAGTCCACTAATATCCCATCTCATAGTCCTAGCTAATATTCCACCTCGCAGTCTAGTCTAACATCCCACCTCCCAGTCCTGGCTAATATCCCATTTCTCAGTCCCGGCTAATATCCCACCTCCCAGTCCTGGCTAATATCCCATCTCCCAGTCCTGTCTAATATCCCACCTCCCAGTCCTGGCTAATATCCCATCTCTCAGTCCTGTCTAATATCCCACCTCCCAGTCCTGTCAAATATTCGATCTCCCAGTCCCGGCTAATATCCCACCTCCCAGTCCTGGCTAATATCCCAGCTCTCAGTCCACTTACAACCCACCTCCCAGTCCTGGTTAAAATCCCACCACCCAGTCCACTAATATCCCACCTCCCAGTCCTGTCTAATATCCCACCTCCCAGTCCTGTCTAAGATCCCATCTCCCATTCTTAGCTAATGTGCCACCTCCCAGTTCGCAAATATCCCACCTCCTAGTCCTGGCTAATATCCCACCTCCCATCCCTGTCTAAAATACCACCTCCCAGTCAATTAATATCCCACCTCTCAGTCCTTGTTAATATCCCACCGCCCAATCGACTAATATCCAATCTCCCAGTCCTGGCTAATAATCCACCTCCCAGTCCTGGCTAAGATCCCACATCCTAGTCCTGGCTAATATCTCACCTCACAGTCCTGGCTAATAAACCAGCTCCAAGTCCTGTCTAATAACCAACCCCCCAGCCCTGGTAATATTCCACCTCCCAGTCCTGGCAAATATCCCACCTCCCAGTCCTGGCTAATATCGCACCTTCAGTCCTTTCTAATATCACACCTTCAGTGCAATCTAATATCCCACCTTCAGTCCTGGCTAATAAACCAGCTCCAAGTCCTGTCTAATAACCAACCCCCCAGCCCTGGCTAATATCCCAACTCCCAGTCCTGGCTAATATCCCACATTCAGTCCTGTCTAATATCTCACATTCAGTCCTGTCTAATATCCCACCTTCAGACCTGTCTAATATCCCACCTCCCAGTCCTGGCTAATGTCCACCTCCCCGTCCACTAATATCCCACCTCCCAGTCCTGTCTAATATCCCACCTCCCAGTCCTGGCCAATATCGCACCTTCAGTCCTTTCTAATATCACACCTTCAGTGCAATCTAATATCCCACCTTCAGTCCTGGCTAATATCCCACCTCCCAGTCCTGTCTAATATCCCACCTTCAGACCTGTCTAATATCCCACCTCCTAGTCCTGGCTAATATCCCACCTCCCAGTCCTGTCTAATATCCCATCTCCGAATCCTGGCTAATATCCCACCTCTCATTTCAGGCTAATGTCCCACCTCCCAGTCCTGTCTAATATCCCACCTCACAGTCCACTAATATCCCACGTCCCAGTCCTGGCTAATTTTCCACCTCTCAAACCTGGCCAAGATCCCACCTCCCAGTCCTGTCTAATATTCCACCTCCCAGTCCTGTCTAATATCCCATCTTCAGTGCTGTCTAATATCCCACCTCCCAGTCCTGGCAAATATCCCACATCCCAGTCCTGGTTAATATCCCACCTCCCAGTTCTGTCTATTACCCCACCTCCCAGTCCTGTCTAATATGCCACCTCCCAGCCTTGACTAAAATTCCACCTCCCAGTCCACTAATATCACATCTCATAGTCCTAGCTAATATTCCACCTCGCAGTCCTGGCTAATATCCCATCTCCCAGTCCTGTCAAATATTCGATCTCCCAGTCCCGGCTAATATCCCACCTCCCAGTCCTGGCTAATATCCCACCTCCCAGTCCACTAATATCCCACCTCCCAGTCCTGTCTAATATCCCACCTCCCAGTCCTGTCTAATATCCCACCTCCCAGTTCGCAAATATCCCACTTCCTAGTCCTGGCTAATATCCCACCTCCCATCCCTGTCTAAAATCCCACCGCCCAGTCAATTAATATCCCACCTCTCAGTCCTTGTTAATATCCCACCTCCCAGTCAATTAATATCCCACCTCTCAGTCCTTGTTAATATCCCACCACCCAGTCGACTAATATCCCATCTCCCAGTCCTGGCTAATAATCCACCTCCCAGTCCTGTCTAAGATCCCACCTCCTAGTCCTGGCTAATATCTCACCTCACTGTCCTGGCTAATAAACCAGCTCCAAGTCCTGTCTAATAACCAACCCCCCAGCCCTGGCTAATATTCCACCTCCCAGTCCTGGCAAATATCCCACCTCCCAGTCCATGCTAATATCCCACCTCCCAGTCCTGGTTAATATCCCACCTCCCAGTCCTGGCTAATATCGCACCTTCAGACCTGTCTAATATCTCCCTCCCAGTCCTGGCTAATATCCCAGCTCTCAGTCCACTTACAACCCACCTCCCAGTCCTGGTTAAAATCCCACCTCCCAGTCCACTAATATCCCACCTCCCAGTCCACTAATATCCCACCTCCCAGTCCTGGCTAATATCCCACCTCCCAGTCCTGTCTAATATCCCATCTCCCATTCTTGGCTAATGTCCCACCTGCCAGTTCGCAAATATCCCACCTCCTAGTCCTGGCTAATATCCCACCTCCCATCCCTGTCTAAAATCCCACCGCCCAGTCGACTAATATCCCATCTCCCAGTCCTGGCTAATAATCCACCTCCCAGTCCTGTCTAAGATCCCACCTCCTAGTCCTGGCTAATATCTCACCTCACAGTCCTGGCTAATAATCCAGCTCCAAGTCCTGTCTAATAACCAACCCCCCAGCCCTGGCTAATATTCCACCTCCCAGTCCTGGCAAATATCCCACCTCCCAGTCCTGGTTAATATCCCAACTCCCAGCCTTGACTAAAATTCCACCTCCCAGTCCACTAATATCACATTTCATAGTCCTAGCTAATATTCCACCTCCCAGTCCTGGCTAATATTCCACCTCCCAGTCCTGGCTAATATTCCACCTCCCAGTCCTGGCTAATATTCCACCTCCCAGTCCCGGCTAATATCCCACATCCCAGTCCTGGCTAATTTTCCACCTCTCAAACCTGTCTAATATCTCACCTCCCAGTCCTGGCAAATATCCTACCTTCAGTCCTGTCTAATATCCCACCTTCAGTCCTGCCTAATAACCCACATCCCAGTTCCGTCTAATACCCCACCTCACAGTCCAGGCTAATATCCCACCTCCCAGTCCACTAATAACCCACCTCCCAGTCCTGGCTAATGTCCACCTGTCAGTCCTGGCTAATATTCCACCTCCCAGTCCTAGCTAATAGCCCACCTCCCAGTCCATTAATATCACACCTCTCAATCCTGGCTAATATTCCACCTCCCAGTCCTGGCTAATGTCCCACCTCCCAGTCCTGGCTAATGTCCCACCTCCCAGTACTGGCTAATATCCCATCTCCCAGTCCTGGCTAACATCCCACCTCCTAGTCCTGGCTAATATCTCACCTACCAGTCCTGGCTAATAAACCAGCTCCAAGTCCTGTCTAATAACCAACCCCCCAGCCCTGGTACTATTCCACCTCCCAGACCTGGCTAATATCCCAACTTCCAGTCCAGGCTAATATCCCAGCTCTCATTCCACTTACAACCCACCTCCCAGTACTGGTTAATATCCCACCTCCTAGTCCACTAATATCCCACCTCCCAGTCTTAGCTAATATCCCACCTCTCAATCCTGGCTAATATCCCACCTCCCAGTCCTGTCT
This sequence comes from Carcharodon carcharias, assembly GCF_017639515.1. Classification (NCBI taxonomy): domain Eukaryota; kingdom Metazoa; phylum Chordata; class Chondrichthyes; order Lamniformes; family Lamnidae; genus Carcharodon; species Carcharodon carcharias. The sequence continues at coordinate 4,239,748 of NC_054467.1, read as the reverse complement.
AAGATCCCATCTCCCATTCTTGGCTAATGTCCCACCTCCCAGTTCGCTAATATCCCACCTCCTAGTCCTGGCTAATATCCCAGCTCCCAGATCTGTCTCAAATCCCACCTACCAGTCCATTAATATCCCACCTCTCAGTCCTTGTTAATATCCCACCGCCTAGTCGACTAATATCCCATCTCCCAGTCCTGGCTAATAATCCACCTCCCAGTCCTGTATAACATCCCACCTCCTAGTCCTGGCTAATATCTCACCTACCAGTCCTGGCTAATAAACCAGCTCCAAGTCCTGTCTAATAACCAACCCCCCAGCCCTGGTAATATTCCACCTCCCAGTCCTGGCTAATATCCCAACTTCCAGTTCTGTCAAATATCTCACCTCCCAGTCCTGGCTAATATCCCACATTCAGTCCTGTCTAATATCCGACCTTGAGTCCTGTCTAATATCCCACCTCCCAGTCCTGTCTAATACCCCACCTCCCAGTCCACTAATATCCCACCTCTCAGTCCTGGCTAATATTCCACCTCCCCATCCTAGCTAATATCCCACCTCTCAGTCCTGGCTAATCTCCCACCTCCCAGTCCATTTACATCCCACCTTCCAGTCCTGGTTAATATCCCACCTCCCAGTCCACTAATATCGCATCTCCAAATCCTGGCTAATATCCCACCTCTCATTCCTGGCTAAAATCCCACCTCCCATTCTTGTTTAATGTCCCACCTCCTAGTCCTGTCTAATATCCCACCTCTCAATCCTGTCTAATATCACACCTCTCAATCCTGTCTAATATCACACCTCTCAATCCTGTCTAATATCACACCTCCCAGTCCTAGCTACTGTCCCACCTCCCAGTCCAATAATATCCCACCTCCCAGTCCTGGCTAATATCCCACCTCCCAGTCCAATAATATCCCACCTCCCAGTCCTGGCTAATGTCCCACCTCCCAGTCCTGTCTAAGATCCCATCTCCCATTCTTGGCTAATGTCCCTCCTCCCAGTTCGCTAATATCACACCTCCTAGTCCTGGCAAATATCCCAGCTCCCAGCCCTGTCTAAAATCCCACCTCCCAGTTAATTAATATCCCACCACTCAGTCCTGGCTAATATCCCACCTCTCAGCCTTGTCTAAGATCCTAAGTCCCAGTCCTGGGTAAAATCTCACTCCCCAGTCCATTAATATCCCATCTCTCAGTCTTTGCTAATATCCTACTTCCCAGTCCTGGCTAATATCCCACCTCCCAGTCCTGGCTAATATCTCATCTCCCAGTCCTGGCTAATATCTCATCTCCCAGTCCTGTCTAATATCCCATCTCCCAGTCCACTAATATCCCATCTCCCAGTCCTGGCTAATATCCCACCTCCCAGTCCACTAATATCCCACCTCCCAGTCCATTAATATCCCACCTCCCAGTCCACTAATATCTCACCTCCCAGTCCGTGCTAATGTCCGACCTCTCAATCCTGGCTAAGATCCCACCTCCCACTCCTGTCTAATATCCCACCTCCCAGTCCTGGCTAATATCCCACCTCCCAGTCCTGTCTCATACCCCACCTCCGAGACCATTAATATCCCACCTCCCAGTCCACTAATATCCCACCTTCCAGTCCTGTCTAATATCCCACCTCCCAGTCCACTAATATCCCACCTCCCAGTCCACTAATATCCCACCTTCCAGTCCTGTCTAATATCCCACCTCCCAGTCCACTAATATCCCACCTCCCAGTCCACTAATATCCCAACTCCCAGTCCTGGCTAATGTCCCACCTCCCAGTCCTGTCTAAGATCCCATCTCCCATTCTTGGCTAATGTCCCTCCTCCCAGTTCGCTAATATCCCACCTCCCAGTCCTGGCTAATATCCCAGCTCCCAGCCCTGTCTAAAATCCCACCTCCCAGTCAATTAATATCCCACCACTCAGTCCTGGCTAATATCCCACCTCTCAGCCTTGTCTAAGTTCCTAAGTCCCAGTCCTGGGTAAAATCTCACTCCCCAGACCATTAATATCCCATCTCTCAGTCTTTGCTGATATCCTACTTCCCAGTCCTGGCTAATATCCCACCTTCCAGTCCTGGCTAATATCCCACCTCCCAGGCCTGTCTAAAATCCCAACTCCGAGTCTATTAATATCCCATCTCTCAGTCCTTGCTAATATCCCACTTCCCAGTCCTGGCTAATATCCCACCTCCCAGTTCCGGCTAATATCCCATCTCCCAGACCTGTCCAATATCCCATCTCCCAATCCTGGCTAAAATCCCACCTCCCAGTCCTGGCTAATATACCACCTCCCAGTCCTGTCTAATATCGCATCTCCCAATCCTGGCTAAAATCCCACCTCCCAGTTAATTAATATCCCACCACTCAGTCCTGGCTAATATCCCACCTCTCAGCCTTGTCTAAGATCCTAAGTCCCAGTCCTGGGTAAAATCTCACTCCCCAGTCCATTAATATCCCATCTCTCAGTCCTTGCTAATATCCCACTTCCCAGTCCTGGCTAATATCCCACCTCCCAGTCCTGTCTAATATCCCACCTCCCAGTCCGCTAATATCCCACCTCCCAGACCTGGCTAATATTCCACCTCCCAGTCCTGTCTAATATCCCATCTCCCAGTCCTGGCTAATATCCCACCTCCCAGTCCTGGCAAATATCCCACCTCCCAGTCCTGTCTAATATCCCATGTCCCAGCCCTGGCTAATATCCCACCTCCCAGTCCTGTCTAATATCCCAACTCCCAGTCCTGGCTAATGTCCCTCCTCCCAGTTCGCTAATATCCCACCTCCTAGTCCTGGCTAAGATCCCACCTCCCACTCCTGTCTAATATCCCAACTCCCAGTCCTGGCTAATGTCCCTCCTCCCAGTTCGCTAATATCCCATCTCCCAGCCCTGTCTAAAATCCCACCTCCCAGTCCACTAATATCTCACCTCCCCTCCTTGCTAATGTCCCACCTCTCAATCCTGGCTAATATCCCACCTCCCAGTTCTGTCTAATATCCCAACTCCCAGTCCTGGCTAATGTCCCACCTCCCAGTCCTGTCTAAGATCCCATCTCCCATTCTTGGCTAATGTCCCTCCTCCCAGTTCGCTAATATCACACCTCCTAGTCCTGTCTAATATCCCACCTCTGAGTCCATTAATATCCCACCTCGCAGTTCTTGATAATATCCCACCTCCCAGTCCACTAAGATCCCATCTCCCAGTCCTGGCCAATATTCCACCTCCCAGTCCTGTCTAATATCTCAACTCCCAGACCTGGCTAAATTCGACCTCCCAGTCCTGGGGAAAATCACACTTCTCAGTCCATTAGTATCCCATCTCTCAGTCCTTGCTAATATCCCACCTCCCAGTCCACTAATATCCCACCTCCCAGTCCTGGCTATTATCGCACCTCCCGGTCCTGTCTAATATCCCACCTCCTAGTCCTGGCTAATATTCCAACTCCCAGCCCTGTCTAAAATACCACCTCCCAGTCCATTAATATCCCACCTCTCAGTCCTTGCTAATATCCCACCGCCCATTCCACTAATATCCCATTTCACAGTCCTGTCTAACATCCCACCTCCCAGTCCTGGCTAATATCTCACCTCCCAGTCCTGGCTAATATTCCACCTCCCAGTCCTGGCTAATATTCCACCTCCCAGTCCTGGCTAATATTCCACCTCCCAGTCCTGTCTAATACCCCACCTCCCAGTCCTGGCTAATATTCCACCTCCTGTTCACTAACATCCCACCTCCCAGTCCTGGCTAATGTCCACCTCTCAGTCCTGGATAATATTCCACCTCCCAGTCCTAGATAATATCCCACCTCCCAGTCGACTAATATCCCACCTCCCAGTCCACTAATATCCCACCTCCCAGTCCTGTCTAATATCCCATTTCCCGTTCTTGGCTAATGTCCCACCTCCCAGTCCTGAATAATTTCCCACCTCCCAATCCTGTCTAATCTCCCACCTCCTAGTCTTGGCTAATGTCCCACCTCCCAATCCTGTCTAATATCCCACTTCTCAATCCTGTCTAATGTCCTACCTCCCAGTTAGCTATTATCCCACCTCCCAATCCTGGCTAATATGCCACCTTCCAGGGTTGCCTAAGATCCTACCTCCCAGTCCATTAATATCCCATCTCTCAGTCCTTGCTAAATTCCCACCTCTCAGTCCACAAATACCCCACCTCCCGTTCCTGGCTATTATCCCACCTTCCAGCCTTGTCTAAGATCCTACCTCCCAGTCCTGGCTAATATCCCACCTCCCAGTCCTGGCTAATATCCCACATCCCAGTCCACTAATAGCCCACCTCCCGGTTCTGTCTAATATCCTACGTCCCAGTCCTGGCTAATATCCCACCTCCCTGTCCTGGCTGATATCTCACCTCACAGTCCACTAATATCGCACCTCCCCATCCTGGCTAAAATCCCACCTCCAAGTCCGCAAATATCCTGCCACCCAGTCCTGGCTAATATCCCAACTCCCAGTCCTGGCTAATATCCCATCTCCCAGTCCTGACTAATATCCCATCTCCCAGTCCTGACTAATATCCCAGCTCTCAGTCCTGTCTAATATCCCATCTCCGAGTCCTGACTAATATCCCAGCTTGCAGTCCACTTACATCCACCTCCCAGTCCTGGTTAATATCCCACCTCTCAGCCCATTAGTATCCCACCTGCCAGTCCACTAATATCCCACCTCCCAGTCCTGGCTAATGTCCCACCTCCCAATCCTGTCTAATATCCCATCTCCCATTCTTGGCTAATGTCCCACCTCCCAGTTCCCTAATATTCCACCTCCCAGTCCTGGCTAATATGCTACCTCCCAGACTTGTCTAAAATTCCACCTCCAAGTCCACTAATATCCCATCTCACAGTCCTAGCTAATATTCCACCTCGCAGTCCGATCTAACATCCCACCTCCCAGTCCTGGCTAATATCCCATCTCTCAGTCCTTTCTAATATCCCACCTCCCAATCCTGGCTAATATCCGATCTTGCAGTCCTGTCTAATATCCGATCTCCCAGTCCTGGCTAATATCCCACCTCCCAATCCTGGCTAATATCCCACCTCCCAGTCCTGGCTAATATCCCACCTCCCAGTCCACTAATAGCCCACCTCCCAGTCCACTAATATCCCACCTCCCAGTCCACTAATATCCCAACTCTCAATCCTGGCGAATATTCCACCTCCCAGTCCTGTCTAATATCCTACCTTCAGTCCTTGCTATTTATCCTACCTCCCAGTCCTGGCTAATATTCCACCTCCCAGTCCACTTACATCCCTCCTTCCAGTCCTGGCTAATAACCCACCTCCCAGTCAACTAATATCCCACCACCCAGTCCATTAATATCCCACCTCCCAATACTGGCTAATATCCCACCTCCCAGACCTGGCTAATATCCCCCCTCCCAGTCCTGGTGAAAATCCCACCTCCCAGTCCTGTCTAATAGCCAACCTCCGCGTCCTGGCTAATTTTCCACCTCCCAGTCAACTAATATCCCACCTTCCAGTCGTGGCTAATGTCCACCTCTCAGTCCTGGCTAATATTACACCTCCCAGTCCTAGCTAATATCCCAACTCCCAATCCTGGCTAATATCCCACCTCCCAGTCTACTTACATCCCTCCTTCCAGTCCTGGCTAATATCCCACATACCAGTCCACTAATATCCCACCTCCCAGTCCACTAATATCCCTCCTCCCAGTCCACTAATATCCCACCTCCCAATCCTGGCTAATATCTCACCTCCCAGTCCTGTCTAATAACCCACCTTCAGTCCTGTCTAATATCCCATCTTCAGTGCCGTCTAATATCCCACCTTCAGTCCTGTCTAATATCCCACCTCCCAGTCCTGTCTAATAACGCCCTCCCAATCTTGGCTAATATCCCACCTCCCAGTCGTGGCTAATATCCCAACTCCCAGTCCTGTCTAATATCACACCTCCCAGTCCTGCATAATATCTCACCTCCCAGTGCTGTCTAATATCCCACCTTCAATCCTGTCTAATATCCCACCTTCAGGCCTGTCTAATATCCCACCTCCCAGTCCTGTCTAATATCCCACCTCCCGGTCCTCGCTAATATCCCAACTCCCAGAACTGTCTAATATTTCACCTCCCAGTCATGTCTAATATCCCACCTCCTAATCCTGGCTAATATCCCACCTCCCAGTCCTGGCTAATATTCCACCTCCCAGTCCACTAATATCCCACCTCACAGTCCACTAATATCTCACCTCCCAGTCTACTAATATCCCACCTCCCAATCCTGGCTAATATCCCACCTCTTAGTCCTGGCTAATATCCCACCTCCCAGTCCTGTCTAATATCCCATCTCCCATTCTTGGCTAATGATCCACCTCTCAGTCCTGGCTAATGTCCCACCTCCCAGTCCACAAAGATCCTATCTCCCAGTCCTGGCTAATATTCCACCTCCCAGTCCTGTCTAACATCCCACCTCCCAGTCCTGGCTAATATCTCACCTCCCAGTCCTGGCTAATATTCCACCTTCCAGTCCTGTCTAATATTCGACCTCCCACTCCTGGTTAATATCCCTCATCCCAGTCTTGGCTAATATCCCACCTTCAGTCCTGTCTAATATCCCACCTACAGTCCTGTCTAATATCCCCCTCCCAGTCCTGTCTATTATCTCACCTCCCAATCATGGCTAATATCCCACCTCCCAGTCCAGTCTAACATCCCAAATTCAGTCCTATCAAATATCTTACCTTCAACCCTGTCTAATATCCCACCTCCCAGTCCTCTCTAAAATCCCACCTCCCAGTCCTGACTAAAATCCCACCTCCCAGTCCTGTCTAATACCCCACTTCCCAGACCTGTCCAATATCTCACCTCCCAGTCCTGGCTAATATCCCACCTCCAGGTCCTGTCTAATACCCCACCTCCCAGTCCTGGCTAATATCCCACCTCCCAGTCCACTAATATCCCACCTCTCAATCCTGGCGAATATCCCACCTCCCAGTCCTGTCTAATATCCCACCTTCAGTCCTTGCTATTTAGCCTACCTCCCAGTCCACTAATATCCCACCACCCAGTCCATTAATATCCCACCTCCCAATACTGGCTAATATCCCACCTCCCAGACCTGGCTAATATCTCCCCTCCCAGTCCTGGCGAATATCCCAACTCCCAGTCCTGTCTAATAGCCAACCTCCGAGTCCTGGCTAATATTCCACCTCCCAGTCAACTAATATCCCACATCCCAGTCCTGGCTAATATCCCACCTCCCAGTCCTGGCTAATATCCCACCTCCCAGTCCTGGCTAATATCCCACCTCCCAGTCTACTTACGTCCCTCCTTCCAGTCCTGGCTAATATCCCACATACCAGTCCACTAATATCCCACCTCCCAGTCCACTAATATCCCACCTCCCAATCCTGGCTAATATCTCACCTCCCAGTCCTGTCTAATAACCCACCTTTAGTCCTGTCTAATATCCCATCTTCAGTGCCGTCTAATATCCCACCTTCAGTCCTGTCTAATATTCCACCTCCCAATCCTGTCTAATAACGCCCTCCCAATCTTAGCTGATATCCCACCTCCCAGTCGTGGCTAATATCCCAACTCCCAGTCCTGTCTAATATCACACCTCCCAGTGCTGTCTAATATCCCACCTTCAGTCCTGTCTAATATCCCACCTCCCGGTCCTCGCTAATATCCCAACTCCCAGAACTGTCTAATATCTCACCTCCCAGTCATGCCTAATATCCCACCTCCTAATCCTGGCTAATATCCCACCTCTCAGTCCTGGCTAATACCCCACCCCGCTGTCCTGGCTAACGTTGCACATCCAAGTCCTCTCTAATATCCCATCTCACATTCTTGGCTAATGACCCACCTCCCAGTCCTTGCTAATGTCCCACCTCTCAATCCTGGCTAAGATCCTACCTCCCAGTCCTGTCTAATATCCCACCTCACAGTCCTGGCTAAAATCCCACCTCTGAGTCCGCTAATATCCTGCCCCCCAGTCCTGGCTAATATCCTATGTCCCAGTCCTGGCTAATAACCCACTTCCCAGTCCTGACTAATATCCCACCTCCCAGTCCTGTCTAATATCCCACCTCCCAGTGCATTAAAATCCCACCTCTCAGTCCTTGCTATTGTCCACATCCCAATTCTGGCTAAGATCCCACCTCCCAGTTCTGTCTAATATCCCACCTCCCAGTCCTGTCTAAGATCCCATCTCCCATTCTTGGCTAATGTCCCTCCTCCCAGTTCGCTAATATCCCACCTCCTAGTCCTGACTAATATCCCACCTCCTAGTCCTGGCTAATATCCCACCTCCCAGCCTTGTCTAAAATCCCACCTCCCAGTCAATTAATATCCCACCTCTCAGTACTTGCTAATATCTCACCTCCCAGTCCACTAATATCCCATCTCCCAGTCCTGGCTAATATTCCACCTCCCAGTCCTGGCTAATATCTCACCTCACAGTTTGTTAATATCCCACCTCCTAGTCCTGGCTAATATCTCATCTCCCAGTCCTGTCTAATATCCCAACTCCCAGTCCTGGCTAATATCCCACCTCCCAGTCCTGTCTAACATCCCACCTCCCAGTCCTGGCTAATATCCCACCTCCTAGTCCTGGCTAATATCTCATCTCCCAGTCCTGTCTAATATCCCAACTCCCAGTCCTGGTTAATATCCCACATCCCAGTCTTGGCTAATATCCCACCTCCCAGTCCTGTCTAATATCCCACCTTCAGTCCTGTCTAATATCGCACCTCCCAGTCCTGTCTATTATCTCACCTCCCAATCCTGGCTAATATCCCACCTCCCAGTCCAGTCTAACATCCCAAATTCAGTCCTATCGAATATCTCACCTTCAGTCCTGTCTAATATCCCACCTCCCAGTCCTGTCTAAAATCCCACCTCCCAGTCCTGACTCATATCCCACCTCCCAGTCCTGGCTAATATCCCAAATCGTGGTCCTGTCTAATACCCCACCTCCCAGTCCTGGCTAATATTCTACCTCCCAGTCCACTCATATCCCACCTTCCAGTCCTGGCTAATGTCCACCTCTCAGTCCTGGCTAATATTCCACCTCCCAGTCAACTTACATCCCTGCTTCCAGTCCTCGCTAATATCTCACCTCCCAGTCCACTAATATCGCACATCCCAGTCCACTCATATCCCACCTTCAGTCCTGTCTAATGTCCCATCTTCAGAGCTGTCTAATATCCCACCTTCAGTCCTGTCTAATATCTCACCTCCCAGTCCTGCCTAATAACCCCCTCCCAGTCCTGGCTAATATCCCACCTCCCAGTCCTGGCTAATGTCCCACCTCCCAGTCCTGTCTAATATCGCACCTTCAGTCCTGTCTAAATCCCACCTTCACTCCTGTCTAATAAATCACTTCAAAGTCCTGACTAATATCCCTCCTCCCAGTCCTGGCTAATACCCCACCTCCCAGTCCTGGCTAATATCCCAACTCCCAGTCCTGTCTAATACCCCACCTCCCAGTCATGGCTAATATCCCAACTCCAAGTCCAATAATATCCCACCTCCCAGTCCACAAATATCTCACCTCCCAGTCCACTAATATCCCACCTCCCAATCCTGGCTAATGTCCCACCTCTCAGTCCTGTCTAATTTCCCGCCTCTCAATCCTGTCTAATATCCCACCTCCCAGTCCTGGCTAATGTCCCAAGTCCCAATCCTGTCTAATATCACACCTCTCAATCCTGTCTAATGTCCCACCTCCCAGTTCGCTAATATCCCACCTCCCAGTCCTGACTAATGTCCCACCTCCCAGTCCTGTCTAATATCCCACCTCCCAGTCCTGTCTAATATCCCACATCCCAATCCTGGCTAAGATCCCACCTCCCAGTCCTGTCTAATATCCCACCTCCAAGTCCTCTCTAAGATCCCATCTCCCATTCTTGGCTAATGTCCCTCCTCCCAGTTCGCTAATATCCCACCTCCTAGTCCTGTCTAACATCCCACCTCCCTGTCAATTAATATCCCACCTCTCAGTGCTTGCTAATATCCCACCTCCCAGTCCACTAATATCCCATCTCCCAGTCCTGGCTAATATTCCACCTCCCAGTCCTGTCTAAAATCCCACCTCCCAGTCAATTAATATCCCACCTCTCAGTGCTTGCTAATATCCCACCTCCCAGTCCACTAATATCCCATCTCCCAGTCCTGGCTAATATTCCACCTCCCAGTCCTGTCTAACATCCCACCTCCCAGTCCTGGCTAATATCCCACCTCCCAGTCCTGGCTAATATCCCACCTCCCAGTCCTGTCTAATATTCCACCTCGCAGTCCTGGCTAATATCCCACCTCCCAGTCCTGGCTAATATCCCATCTCCCAGTTCGTTAATATCTCACCTCCTAGTCCTGGCTAATATCCCATCTCCCAGTCCTGTCTAAAATCCCACCTCCCAGTCCATTAATATTCCACCACTCAGTCCTTGCTAATATCCCACCTCCCAGTCGACTAAGATCCCATCTCCCAGTCCTGGCTAATATCTCACCTCCCAGTCCTGTCTAATATCCCACCTTCAGTCCTGTCTAATAAATCACCTGCCAGTCCTGACTAATATCCCAACTCCCAGTCCTGTCTAAAACCCCACCTCCCAGTCCACTAATATCCCACCTCCCAGTCCTGGCTAATAACCCACCTCCCAGTCCTGGCTAATATTCCAAATCCCAGTCCTGGCTAATATCTCACCTCCCAGTCCTGGCTAATATCCCACCTTCCAGTGCTGTCTAATATCTCACTTTCAGTCCTGTATAATATCCCACCTCCCAGTGCTGACTAATATCTCACCTCCCAGTCCTGTCTAATATCTCACCTCCCAGTCCTGGCAAATATCCCACTTCCAAGTCCTGTCTAATAGCCCACCTCCTAGTCCTGGCTAATAGCCCACCTCCAAGTCCACTAATATCCCACCTCCCAGTCCACTAATATCTCACCTCCCAGTCCAGTAATATCCCACCTCCCAATCCTGGCTAATATCCCACCTACCAGTCCTGGCTCATGTCCCACCTCCTAGTCCTGGTTAATATCCCATCTCCCAGTCCTTGCTATTGTCCCACATCCCAATCCTGGCTAAGATCCCACCTCCCAGTCCTGTCTAATATCCCACCTCCCAGTCCTGTCTAATATCCCACCTCCCAGTCCTTGCTATTGTCCCACATCCCAATCCTGGCTAAGATCCTACCTCCCAGTCCTGTCTAATATCCCACCTCCCAGTCCTGTCTAAGGTCCCATCTCCCATTCTTGGCTAATGTCCCTCCTCCCAGTTCGCTAATATCCCAACTCTCAGTCCTGCCTAATATCCCACCTCCCATCCCTGTCTAAAATCCCACCTCCCAGTCAATTAATATCCCACCTCTCAGTCCTTGCTAATATCCCACCTCCCAGTCCACTAATATCCCACCGTCCAGTCCTGGCTAATATCCCACCTCCTAGTCCACTAAGATCCCATCTCACAGTCCTGGCTAAAATTCCACCTCCCAGTCCTGACTAATATCTCACCTCCCAGTCCTGGCTAATATTCCACCTCCCAGTCCTGTCTAATATTCCACCTCCCAGTCCTGGTTAATATCCCACATCCCAGTCCTGTCTAATATCCCACCTTCAGTCCTGTCTAATATCCCACCTCCCAGTCCTGACTAATATCCCAACTCCCAGTCCTGTCTCATATCCCACCTCCCAGTCCTGGCTAATATCCCACCTCCCAGTCCTGACTAATATCCCAACTCCCAGTCCTGTCTCATATCCCACCTCCCAGTCCTGGCTAATATCCCACCTCCCAGTCCTGGCTAATACCCAACTTCCCAGTCCACTGATATCCCACCGACCAGTCCTGGCTAATAACGCCCTCCCAGTCCTGGCTAATATCCCAACTCCCAGTGATGTCTAATATCCCACCTTCTGTCCTGTCTAATATCCCACCTCCCAGTCCTGTCTAATATTTCACCTCCCAGTCCTGGCTAATATCCCACCTCCCAGTGATGTCTAATATCCCACCTTCTGTCCTGTCTAATATCCCACCTTCACTCCTGTCTAATATCCCACCTTCTGTCCTGTCTAATATCCCACCTTCACTCCTGTCTAATATCCCACCTTCAGTCCTGTCTAATATCCCACCTCCCAGTCCTGACTAATATCCCACCTCCCAGTCCTGGCTAATATTCTACCTCCCAGTCCTAGCTAATATCCCACCTCCCAGTCCGCTAATATCCCATCTCCCAGTCGTGGCTAATATTCCACCTCCCAGACCTGTCTAACATCACACCTCCCAGTCCTGTCTAACATCCCACCTCCCAGTCCTGTCTAATATCTCACCTCCCGGTCCTGGATAATATCCCACCTCCCAGTCCTGGCTAATATCTCACCTCCCAGTCCTGGCTAATATCCCACCTCTCAGTCCTGGCTAATATTCAACCTCCCAGTCCTATCTAATATCCCAACTCCCAGTCCTGGCTAATATCCTACCTCCCAGTCCTGACTATTAATCCACCTCCCAGTCCACTTACATCCCTCCATCCAGTCCTGGCTAATATCCCACCTCCCAGTCCACTAATATCCCAACTCCCAATCCTGGTTAATATCCCACCTCCCAGTCCTGGCTAATAATCCACCTCACAGTCCACTAATATCCCACCTTCCAATACTGGCTAATGTCCTCCTCCCTGTCCTAGCTAATATACCACCTCCCAGTCCTGGCTAATATCTCACCTCCCAGTCAACATACATCCGTCCTTCCAGTCCTGGCTACTATCCCAACACCCAGTCCACTAATATCCCACTTCCCAGTCCACTAATATCCCACCTCCTAATCCCGGCTAATATCCCACCTCCCAGCCCTGACTAATATCCCACCTTCAGTCCTGTCTGATATCCCACCTTCAGTCCTGTCTAATATCCCACCTTTAGTGCTCTCTAATATCCCACCTTCAGTGCTGTCTAATATCCCACCTTCAGTCCTGTCTAATATCCCACCTCCCAGTCCTGGCTAATATCCCACCTCCCAGTCCACTAATATCCCACCTCACAGTCCTCGCTAATGTCCACCTCTCAGTCCTGGCTAATATTCTACCTCCCAGTCCTAGCTAATATCCCACCTCCCAGACCTGACTAATATCCCACCTCCCAGGCTGGGCTATTATCCCAACTCCCAGTCCTGTCTAATATCCCACCTCCCAGTCCTGACTAATATCCCACCTCCCAGGCTGGGCTAATATCCCACCTCCCAGTCCTGTCTAATATCCCACCTCCCAGTCCTGTCTAATATCCCACCTCCCAGTCCTGGCTAATAGGCCACCTCCCAGTCCTGGCTAATATTCTACCTCCCAGTCCTGGCTAATATCCCACCTCCCAGTCCTGGCTAATGTCGAAAGTCCCAATCCTGTCTAATATCACACCTCTCAATCCTATCTAATGTCCCACCTCCCAGTTCGCTAATATCCTACCTCCCAGTCATGACTAATATCCCATCTCCCAGTCCTGTCTAATATCCCACCTCCCAGTGCATTAATATCCCACCTCTCAGTCCACTAATATCCCACCTCCAAGTCCTTGCTATTGTCCCACATCCCAATCCTGGCTAAGATCCCAAGTCCCAGTCCTGTCTAATATCCCACCTCCCTGTCCTGTCTAAGATCCCATCTCCCATTCTTGGCTAATGTCCCTCCTCCCAGTTTGCTAATATCCCACCTCCTAGTCCTGACTAATATCCCACCTCCCAGTCCTGGCTAATATCCTACCTCCCAGTCCTGACTATTATTCCACCTGCCAGTCCACTTACATCCCTCCTTCCAGTCCTGGCTAATATCCCACATCCCAGTCCACTAATATCCCACCTCACAGTCCTTGCTAATGTCCACCTCTCAGTCCTAGCTAATATCCCACCTCCCAGTACTAGCTAATATCCCACCTCCCAGTACTAGCTAATATCCCACCTCCCAGTCCACTAATATCTCACCTCCCAGTCCACTAATATCCCACCCCCCAATCCTGGCTAATATCCCGCCTCTCAGTCCTGACTAATATCCCACCTCCCAGTCCTGTCTAATATCCCACCTCCCAGTCCTGTCTAAAATCCCACTTCCCAGTCCTGTCTAATATCCCACCTCCCAGTCCTGTCAAATATCCCACCTCCCAGTCCTGGCTGATATCTCACCTCCCAGTCCTGTCTAATACCCTACCTCCCAGTTCTGGCTAATATCCCACCTCCCAGTCCTGTCGAATATCCCACCTCCCAGTCAATTAATATCCCACCTCTCAGTCCTTGCTAATATCCCACCTCCCAGTCCTGGCTAATATCCCACCTCCCAGTCCTGGCTAATATCTCACCTCCCAGTCCTGGCTAATATCCCATCTCCCAGTCCTGGCTAATATCCCATCTCCCAGTTTGCTAATATCCCACCTCCTAGTCCTGGCTAATATCCCATCTCCCACTCCTGTCTAATATCCCAACTCCCAGTCCTGGCTAATATCACACCTTCAGTCCTGGCTAATGTCCACCTCTCAGTCCTGGCTAATATTCAACCTCCCAGTCCTATCTAATATCCCAACTCCCAGTCCTAGCTAATATCCCACCTCCCTGTCCACTAATATCCCACCTCCCAGTCCTGTCTAATATCCCACCTTCAGTCCTGGCTAATATCCTACCTCCCAGTCCTGTCTATTAATCCACCTCCGAGTCCACTTACATCCCTCCTTCCAGTCCTGGTTAATATCCCACCTCCCAGTCCTGGCTAATATCCCACCTCCCAGTCCTGTCTAATATCCCACCTCCCAGTCCTGGCTGATATCTCACCTCCCAGTCCTGTCTAATACCCCACCTCCCAGTTCTGGCTAATATCCCACCTCCCAGTCCTGTCTAATATCCCACCTCCCAGTCAATTAATATCCCACCTCTCAGTCCTTGATAATATCCCACCTCCCAGTCCTGGCTAATATCCCACCTCCCAGTCCTGGCTAATATCTCACCTCCCAGTCCTGGCTAATATCCCATCTCCCAGTCCTGGCTAATATCTCATCTCCCAGTTCGCTAATATCCCACCTCCTAGTCCTGGCTAATATCCCATCTCCCACTCCTGTCTAATATCCCAACTCCCAGTCCTGGCTAATATCGCACCTTCAGTCCTGGCTAATGTCCACCTCTCAGACCTGGCTAATATTCAACCTCCCAGTCCTATCTAATATCCCAACTCCCAGTCCTAGCTAATATCCCACCTCCCTGTCCACTAATATCCCACCTCCTAGTCCTGTCTAATATCCCACCTTCAGTCCTGGCTAATATCCTACCTCCCAGTCCTGTCTATTAATCCACCTCCGAGTCCACTTACATCCCTCCTTCCAGTCCTGGTTAATATCCCACCTCCCAGTCCTGGCTAATATCACACCTCCCAGTCCTGGCTAATAATCCACCTCACAGTCCACTAATATCCCACCTTCCAATACTGGCTAATGTCATCCTCCCTGTCCTAGCAAATATACCACCTCCCAGTCCTGCCTAATATCCCAGCTCCCAGTCAACATACATCCGTCCTTCCAGTCCTGGCTACTATCCCAACACCCAGTCCACTAATATCCCACTTCCCAGTCCACTAATATCCCACCTCCTAATCCCGGCTAATATCCCACCTCCCAGCCCTGACTAATATCCCACCTTCAGTGCTGTCTAATATCCCACCTTCAGTCCTGTCTAATATCCCACCTCCCAGTCATGGCTAATATCGCACCTCCCATTCCTGTCTAATAACGCACCTCCCAGTCCTGGCTAATAGCCCTTCTCCCAGTCCACTAATATCCCACCTCACATTCCTCGCTAATGTCCACCTCTCAGTCCTGGCTAATATTCTACCTCCCAGTCCTAGCTAATATCCCACCTCCCAGTACTAGCTAATATCCCACCTCCCAGTCCACTAATATCCCACCTACCAGTCCACTAATATCTCACCTCCCAGTCCACTAATATCCCACCCCCCAATCCTGGCTAATATCCCACCTCTCAGTCCTGACTAATATCCCACCTCCCAGACCTGGCTAATGTCCAACCTCCCAGTCCTGTCTAATATCCCACCTTCCAGTCCTGTCTAATAACGCCCTCCCAATCCTGGCTAAAATCCCACCTCCCAGTCCTGGCTAATATCCCACCTCCCATTCCTGTCTAATAACCCACCTCCCAGTCCTGGCTAATAGCCCTCCTCCCAGTCCACTAATATCCCACCTCACAGTCCTCGCTAATGTCCACCTCTCAGTCCTAGCTAATATCCCACCTCCCAGTCCTGTCTAATAACCCACCTCCCAGTCCTGGCTAATAGCCCTCCTCCCAGTCCACTAATATCCCACCTCACAGTCCTCGCTAATGTCCACCTCTCAGTCCTAGCTAATATCCCACCTCCCAGTACTAGCTAATATACCACCTCCCAGTCCACTAATATCCCACCTACCAGTCCACTAATATCTCACCTCCCAGTCCACTAATATCCCACCCCCCAATCCTGGCTAATATCCCACCTCTCAGTCCTGACTAATATCCCACCTCCCAGACCTGGCTAATGTCCAACCTCCCAGTCCTGTCTAATATCCCACCTTCCAGTCCTGTCTAATAACGCCCTCCCAATCCTGGCTAAAATCCCACCTCCCAGTCCTGGCTAATATCCCATCTCACAGTCCTGTCTAATATCTTACCTCCCAGTCCTGGCTGATATCTCATCTCCCAGTCCTGTCTAATACCCCACCTCCCAGTTCTGGCTAATACCCCAGCTCCCAGTCCACTAATATCCCACCTCACAGTCCTGGCTAATATTCTAGCTCCCAGTCCTAGCTAATATCCCACCTCCCAGTCCACTAATATCCCACCTCCCAGTCCACTAATATCCCACCTCCCAGTCCACTAATATCCCACCTCCCAGTCCACTAATATCTCACCTCCCAGTCCACTAATATCCCACCTCCCAGTCCACTAATATCCCACCTCCCAGTCCACTAATATCCAACCTCCCAATCCTGGCTAATATCCCACCTCTCAGTCCTGGCTAATATCCCACCTCCCATTCCTGGCTAATGTCCCACCTCCCAGTCCTGTCTAATATCCCATCTCCCATTCGTGGCTAATGTCCCACCTCCCAGTCCTGTCTAATATCCCATCTCTCAATCCTGTCTAATGTCCCACCCCCGAGTTCGCTAATATCCCACCACCCAGTCCTTGCTAATATCCCACCTCCCAGTCCACTAATATCCCATCTCCCAGTCATGGCTAATATTCCACCTCCCAGTCCTAGCTAATATCTCACCTCACAGTCCACTAATATCGCACCTCCCTGTCCTGGCTAAAATCCCACCTCCAAGTCCGCAAATATCCTGCCACCCAGTCCTGGCTAATATCCCATCTCCCAGTCCTGTCTAATATCCCAACTCCCAGTCCTGGCTAATTTCCCAACTTCCAGTCCTGGCTAATACTGGCTAATATCCCAACTCCCAGTCCTGGCTAATATCCCACCTACCAGTCCTGGCTAATATCCCACCTCCCAGTCCTGGCTAATATCACACCTCCCAGTCCTGTCTAATACCCCACCTCCCAGTCCTGGCTAATAATCCACCTCATAGTCCACTAATATCCCACCTTCCAATACTGGCTAATGTCCTCCTCCCAGTCCTAGCTAATATCCCACCTCCCAGTCAACATACATCCGTCCTTCCAGTCCTGGCTACTATCCCAACACCCAGTCCACTAATATCCCACTTCCCAGTCCACTAATATCCCACCTCCTAATCCCGGCTAATATCCCACCTCCCAGCCCTGACTAATATCCCACCTTCAGTCCTGTCTAATGTCCCACCTTCAGTCCTGTCTAATATCCCACCTTTAGTGCTCTCTAATATCCCACCTTCAGTCCAGTCTAATATCCCACCTCCCAGTCCTGACTAATAACCCACCTCCCAGTCCTGTCTAATATCCCACCTCCCATTCCTGTCTAATAACCCATCTCCCAGTCCTGGCTAATAGCCCTCCTCCCAGTCCTGGCTAATATCGCCCCTCAAAGTCCTCGCTAATGTCCACCTCTCAGTCCTAGCTAATATCCCACCTCCCAGTACTAGCTAATATCCCACCTCCCAGTACACTAATATCCCACCTACCAGTCCACTAATATCTCACCTCCCAGTCCACTAATATCCCACCCCCCAATCCTGGCTAATATCCCGCCTCTCAGTCCTGACTAATATCCCACCTCCCAGACCTGGCTAATGTCCAACCTCCCAGTCCTGTCTAATATCCCACCTTCCAGTCCTGTCTAATAACGCCCTCCCAATCCTGGCTAAAATCCCACCTCCCAGTCCTGGCTAATATCCCATCTCACAGTCCTGTCTAATATCTTACCTCCCAGTCCTGGCTGATATCTCACCTCCCAGTCTTGTCTAATACCCCACCTCCCAGTTCTGGCTAATACCCCAACTCCCAGTCCACTAATATCCCACCTCACAGTCCTGGCTAATATTCTAGCTCCCAGTCCTAGCTAATATCCCACCTCCCAGTCCACTAATATCCCACCTCCCAGTCCACTAATATCCCACCTCCCAGTCCACTAATATCTCACCTCCCAGTCCACTAATATCCCACCTCCCAGTCCACTAATATCCCACCTCCCAGTCCACTAATATCCAACCTCCCAATCCTGGCTAATATCCCACCCCTCAGTCCTGGCTAATATCCCACCTCCCATTCCTGGCTAATGTCCCACCTCCCAGTCCTGTCTAATATCCCATCTCCCATTCGTGGCTAATGTCCCACCTCCCAGTCCTGTCTAATATCCCATCTCTCAATCCTGTCTAATGTCCCACCCCCGAGTTCGCTAATATCCCACCACGCAGTCCTTGCTAATATCCCACCTCCCAGTCCACTAATATCCCATCTCCCAGTCATGGCTAATATTCCACCTCCCAGTCCTGGCTAATATCTCACCTCACAGTCCACTAATATCGCACCTCCCCGTCCTGGCTAAAATCCCACCTCCAAGTCCGCAAATATCCTGCCACCCATTCCCGGCTAATATCCCATCTCCCAGTCCTGTCTAATATCCCAACTCCCAGTCCTGGCTAATATCCCAACTCCCAGTCCTGGCTAATACTGGCTAATATCCCAACTCCCAGTCCTGGCTAATATCCTAACTCCCAGTCCTGGCTAATATCCCACCTCCCAGTCCTGGCTAATATCACACCTCCCAGTCCTGTCTAATACCCCACCTCCCAGTCCTGGCTAATAATCCACCTCATAGTCCACTAATATCC
Source organism: Carcharodon carcharias (assembly GCF_017639515.1). Classification (NCBI taxonomy): domain Eukaryota; kingdom Metazoa; phylum Chordata; class Chondrichthyes; order Lamniformes; family Lamnidae; genus Carcharodon; species Carcharodon carcharias. The sequence continues at coordinate 4,220,493 of NC_054467.1, read as the reverse complement.
CACCTTCCAATACTGGCTAATGTCCTCCTCCCAGTCCTAGCTAATATCCCACCTCCCAGTCCTGGCTAATATCCCACCTCCCAGTCAACATACATCCGTCCTTCCAGTCCTGGCTACTATCCCAACACCCAGTCCACTAATATCCCACTTCCCAGTCCACTAATATCCCACCTCCTAATCCCGGCTAATATCCCACCTCCCAGCCCTGACTAATATCCCACCTTCAGTCCTGTCTAATATCCCACCTTCAGTCCTGTCTAATATCCCACCTTTAGTGCTCTCTAATATCCCACCTTCAGTCCTGTCTAATATCCCACCTCCCAGTCCTGACTAATAACCCACCTCCCAGTCCTGGCTAATAGCCCTCCTCCCAGTCCACTAATATCCCACCTCCCAGTCCTAGCTAATATCCCACCTCCCAGTCCTGGCTAATATCCCACCTCCCAGTCAACATACATCCGTCCTTCCAGTCCTGGCTACTATCCCAACACCCAGTCCACTAATATCCCACTTCCCAGTCCACTAATATCCCACCTCCTAATCCCGGCTAATATCCCACCTCCCAGCCCTGACTAATATCCCACCTTCAGTCCTGTCTAATATCCCACCTTCAGTCCTGTCTAATATCCCACCTTTAGCGCTCTCTAATATCCCACCTTCAGTCCTGCCTAATATCCCACCTCCCAGTCCTGACTAATAACCCACCTCCCAGTCCTGTCTAATATCCCACCTCCCATTCCTGTCTAATAACCCACCTCCCAGTCCTGGCTAATAGCCCTCCTCCCAGTCCACTAATATCCCACCTCACAGTCCTCGCTAATGTCCACCTCTCAGTCCTAGCTAATATCCCACCTCCCAGTACTAGCTAATATCCCACCTCCCAGTCCACTAATATCTCACCTCCCAGTCCACTAATATCCCACGCCCCAATCCTGGCTAATATCCCGCCTCTCAGTCCTGACTAATATCCCACCTCCCAGACCTGGCTAATGTCCCATCTCACAGTCCTGTCTAATATCTTACCTCCCAATCCTGGCTAAAATCCCACCTCCCAGTCCTGGCTAATATCCCATCTCACAGTCCTGTCTAATATCTTACCTCCCAGTCCTGGCTGATATCTCACCTCCCAGTCCTGTCTAATACCCCACCTCCCAGTTCTGGCTAATACCCCAGCTCCCAGTCCACTAATATCCCACCTCACAGTCCTGGCTAATATTCTAGCTCCCAGTCCTAGCTAATATCCCACCTCCCAGTCCACTAATATCACACCTCCCAGTCCACTAATATCTCACCTCCCAGTCCACTAATATCCCACCTCCCAGTCCACTAATATCCAACCTCCCGATCCTGGCTAATATCCCACCTCTCAGTCCTGGCTAATATCCCATCTCCCATTCCTGGCTAATGTCCCACCTCCCAGTCCTGTCTAATATCCCATCTCCCATTCGTGGCTAATGTCCCACCTCCCAGTCCTGTCTAATATCCCATCTCTCAATCCTGTCTAATGTCCCACCCCCGAGTTCGCTAATATCCCACCTCCCAGTCCTTGCTAATATCCCACCTCCCAGTCCACTAGTATCCCATCTCCCAGTCATGGCTAATATTCCACCTCCCAGTCCTGGCTAATATCTCACCTCACAGTCCACTAATATCGCACCTCCCCGCCCTGGCTAAAATCCCACCTCCAAGTCCGCAAATATCCTGCCACCCAGTCCTGGCTAATATCCCAACTCCCAGTCCTGGCTAATATCCCAACTCCCAGTCCTGGCTAATATCCCAACTCCCAGTCCTGGCTAATATCCCAACTCCCAGTCCTGGCTAATATCCCACCTACCAGTCCTGGCTAATATCACACCTCCCAGTCCTGTCTAATACCCCACCTCCCAGTCCTGGCTAATAATCCACCTCACAGTCCACTAATATCCCACCTTCCAATACTGGCTAATGTCCTCCTCCCAGTCCTAGCTACTATACCACCTCCCAGTCCTAGCTACTATCCCACCTCCCAGTCCTGGCTAATATCCCACCTCCCAGTCAACATACATCCGTCCTTCCAGTCCTGGCTACTATCCCAACACCCAGTCCACTAATATCCCACTTCCCAGTCCACTAGTATCCCACCTCCTAATCCCGGCTAATATCCCACCTCCCAGCCCTGACTAATATCCCACCTTCCGTCCTGTCTAATATCCCACCTTCAGTCCTGTCTAATATCCTACCTTTAGTGCTCTCTAATATCCCACCTTCAGTGCTGTCTAATATCCCACCTTCAGTCCTGGCTAATATCCCACCTCCCATTCCTGTCTAATATCCCACCTCCCAGTCCTGGCTAATGTCCACCTTTCAGTCCTAGCTAATATCCCACCTCCCAGTACTAGCTATTAGCCCACCTCCCAGTCCACTAATATCCCACCTACCAGTCCACTAATATCTCACCTCCCAGTCCACTAATATCCCACCCCCCAATCCTGGCTAATATCCCGCCTCTCAGTCCTGACTAATATCCCACCTCCCAGACCTGGATAATGTCCAACCTCCCAGTCCTGGCTAATATCCCATCTCCCAGTCCTGTCTAATATCTTACCTCCCAGTCCTGGCTGATATCTCACCTCCCAGTTCTGGCTAATACCCAAGCTCCCAGTCCACTAATATCCCACCTCCCAGTTCTGGCTAATGTCCACCACACAGTCCTGGCTAATATTCAAGCTCCCAGTCCTAGATAATATCCCACCTCCCAGTCCACTAATATCCCACCTCTCAGTCCTGGCTAATATCCAACCTCCCATTCCTGGCTAATGTCCCACCTCCCAGTACTGTCTAATATCCCATCTCCCATTCGTGGCTAATGTCCCACCTCTCAGTCCTGTCTAATATGCCACCTCTTAATCCTGTCTAATGACCCAAGTCCCAATCCTGTCTAATATCCCACCTTCAGTCCTGTCTAATATCCCACCTTCAGTGCTCTCTAATATCCCACCTTCAGTCCTGTCTAATATTCCACCTCCCAGTCCTGGCTAATATCCCACCTCCCATTCCTGTCTAATAACCCACCTCCCAGTCCTGGCTAATAGCCCTCCTCCCAGTCCACTAATATCCCACCTCACAGTCCTCGCTAATGTCCACCTCTCAGTCCTAGCTAATATCCCACCTCCCAGTACTAGCTAATATCCCACCTCCCAGTCCACTAATATCCCACCTACCAGTCCCCTAATATCTCACCTCCCAGTCCACTAATATCCCACGCCCCAATCCTGGCTAATATCCCGCCTCTCAGTCCTGGCTAATATCCCACCTCCCATTCCTGGCTAATGTCCCACCTCCCAGTCCTGTCTAATATCCCATCTCTCAATCCTGTCTAATGTCCCACCCCCGAGTTCGCTAATATCCCACCTCCCAGTCCTTGCTAATATCCCACCTCCCAGTCCACTAATATCCCATCTCTCAGTCATGGCTAATATTCCTCCTCCCAGTCCTGGCTAATATCTCACCTCACAGTCCACTAATATCGCACCTCCCCGTCCTGGCTAAAATCCCACCTCCAAGTCCGCAAATATCCTGCCACCCAGTCCTGGCTAATATTCCATCTCCCAGTCCTGTCTAATATCCCAACTCCCAGTCCTGGCTAATATCCCAACTCCCAGTCCTGGCTAATATCCCAACTCCCAGTCCTGGCTAATATCCCAACTCCCAGTCCTGGCTAATATCCCACCTCCCAGTCCTGGCTAATATCACACCTCCCAGTCCTGTCTAATACCCCACCTCCCAGTCCTGGCTAATAATCCACCTCACAGTCCACTAATATCCCACCTTCCAATACTGGCTAATGCCCTCCTCCCAGTCCTAGCTAATATACCACCTCCCAGTCCTGGCTAATATCCCACCTCCCAGTCAACATACATCCGTCCTTCCAGTCCTGGCTACTATTCCAACACCCAGTCCACTAATATCCCACTTCCCAGTCCACTAATATCCCACCTCCTAATCCCGGCTAATATCCCACCTAACAGCCCTGACTAATATCCCACCTTCAGTGCTGTCTAATATCCCACCTTCAGTCCTGTCTAATATCCCACCTTTAGTGCTCTCTAATATCCCAAATTCAGTCCTGTCTAATATCCCACCTCCCAGTCCTGGCTAATATCCCACCTCCCAGTCCTGGCTAATAGCCCTCCTCCCAGTCCACTAATATCCCACCTCACAGTCCTCGCTCATGTCCACCTCTCAGTCCTGGCTAATATCCCACCTCCCAGTACTAGCTAATATCCCACCTCCCAGTCCACTAATATCCCACCTACCAGTCCACTAATATCTCACCTCCCAGTCCACTAATATCCCACCCCCCAATCCTGGCTAATATCCCGCCTCTCAGTCCTGACTAATATCCCACCTCCCAGACCTGGCTAATATCACACCTCCCAGTCCTGTCTAATACCCCACCTCCCAGTCCTGGCTAATAATCCACCTCATAGTCCACTAATATCCCACCTTCCAATACTGGCTAATGTCCTCCTCCCAGTCCTAGCTAATATCCCACCTCCCAGTCAACATACATCCGTCCTTCCAGTCCTGGCTACTATCCCAACACCCAGTCCACTAATATCCCACTTCCCAGTCCACTAATATCCCACCTCCTAATCCCGGCTAATATCCCACCTCCCAGCCCTGACTAATATCCCACCTTCAGTCCTGTCTAATATCCCACCTTCAATCCTGTCTAATATCCCACCTTTAGTGCTCTCTAATATCCCACCTTCAGTCCAGTCTAATATCCCACCTCCCAGTCCTGACTAATAACCCACCTCCCAGTCCTGTCTAATATCCCACCTCCCATTCCTGTCTAATAACCCACCTCCCAGTCCTGGCTAATAGCCCTCCTCCCAGTCCACTAATATCCCACCTCACAGTCCTCGCTAATGTCCACCTCTCAGTCCTAGCTAATATCCCACCTCCCAGTACTAGCTAATATCCCACCTCCCAGTCCACTAATATCCCACCTACCAGTCCACTAATATCTCACCTCCCAGTCCACTAATATCCCACCCCCCAATCCTGGCTAATATCCCGCCTCTCAGTCCTGACTAATATCCCACCTCCCAGACCTGGCTAATGTCCAACCTCCCAGTCCTGTCTAATATCCCACCTTCCAGTCCTGTCTAATAACGCCCTCCCAATCCTGGCTAAAATCCCACCTCCCAGTCCTGGCTAATATCCCATCTCACAGTCCTGTCTAATATCTTACCTCCCAGTCCTGGCTGATATCTCACCTCCCAGTCCTGTCTAAAACCCCACCTCCCAGTTCTGGCTAATACCCCAGCTCCCAGTTCACTAATATCCCACCTCACAGTCCTGGCTAATATTCTAGCTCCCAGTCCTAGCTAATATCCCACCTCCCAGTCCACTAATATCCCACCTCCCAGTCCACTAATATCCCACCTCCCAGTCCACTAATATCTCACCTCCCAGTCCACTAATATCCAACCTCCCAATCCTGGCTAATATCCCACCTCCCAGTCCTAGCTAATATCCCACCTCCCAGTCCTGGCTAATATCCCACCTCCCAGTCAACATACATCCGTCCTTCCAGTCCTGGCTACTATCCCAACACCCAGTCCACTAATATCCCACTTCCCAGTCCACTAATATACCACCTCCTAATCCCGGCTAATATCCCACCTCCCAGCCCTGACTAATATCCCACCTTCAGTCCTGTCTAATATCCCACCTTCAGTCCTGTCTAATATCCCACCTTTAGTGCTCTCTAATATCCCACCTTCAGTCCTGTCTAATATTCCACCTCCCAGTCCTGGCTAATATCCCACCTCCCATTCCTGTCTAATAACCCACCTCCCAGTCCTGGCTAATAGCCCTCCTCCCAGTCCACTAATATCCCACCTCACAGTCCTCGCTAATGTCCACCTCTCAGTCCAAGCTAATATCCCACCTCCCAGTACTAGCTAATATCCCACCTCCCAGTCCACTAATATCCCACCTACCAGTCCACTAATATCTCACCTCCCAGTCCACTAATATCCCACCCCCCAATCCTGGCTAATATCCCGCCTCTCAGTCCTGGCTAATATCCCACCTCCCATTCCTGGCTAATGTCCCACCTCCCAGTCCTGTCTAATATCCCATCTCTCAATCCTGTCTAATGTCCCACCCCCGAGTTCGCTAATATCCCACCTCCCAGTCCTTGCTAATATCCCACCTCCCAGTCCACTAATATCCCATCTCCCAGTCATGGCTAATATTCCACCTCCCAGTCCTGGCTAATATCTCACCTCACAGTCCACTAATATCGCACCTCCCCGTCCTGGCTAAAATCCCACCTCCAAGTCCGCAAATATCCTGCCACCCAGTCCTGGCTAATATTCCATCTCCCAGTCCTGTCTAATATCCCAACTCCCAGTCCTGGCTAATATCCCAACTCCCAGTCCTGGCTAATATCCCAACTCCCAGTCCTGTCTAATATCCCAACTCCCAGTCCTGGCTAATATCCCAACTCCCAGTCCTGGCTAATACTGGCTAATATCCCAACTCCCAGTCCTGGCTAATATCCTAACTCCCAGTCCTGGCTAATATCCCACCTCCCAGTCCTGGCTAATATCACACCTCCCAGTCCTGTCTAATACCCCACCTCCCAGTCCTGGCTAATAATCCACCTCATAGTCCACTAATATCCCACCTTCCAATACTGGCTAATGTCCTCCTCCCAGTCCTAGCTAATATCCCACCTCCCAGTCCTGGCTAATATCCCACCTCCCAGTCAACATACATCCGTCCTTCCAGTCCTGGCTACTATCCCAACACCCAGTCCACTAATATCCCACTTCCCAGTCCACTAATATCCCACCTCCTAATCCCGGCTAATATCCCACCTCTCAGCCCTGACTAATATCCCACCTTCAGTCCTGTCTAATATCCCACCTTCAGTCCTGTCTAATATCCCACCTTTAGTGCTCTCTAATATCCCACCTTCAGTCCTGTCTAATATCCCACCTCCCAGTCCTGACTAATAACCCACCTCCCAGTCCTGGCTAATAGCCCTCCTCCCAGTCCACTAATATCCCACCTCCCAGTCCTAGCTAATATCCCACCTCCCAGTCCTGGCTAATAACCCACCTCCCAGTCCTGGCTAATAGCCCTCCTCCCAGTCCACTAATATCCCACCTCACAGTCCTCGCTAATGTCCACCTCTCAGTCCTAGCTAATATCCCACCTCCCGTACTAGCTAATATCCCACCTCCAGTCCACTAATATCCCACCTTTAGTGCTCTCTAATATCCCAAATTCAGTCCTGTCTAATATCCCACCTCCCAGTCCTGGCTAATATCCCACCTCCCAGTCCTGGCTAATAGCCCTCCTCCCAGTCCACTAATATTCCACCTCACAGTCCTCGCTCATGTCCACCTCTCAGTCCTGGCTAATATCCCACCTCCCAGTACTAGCTAATATCCCACCTCCCAGTCCACTAATATCCCACCTACCAGTCCAATAATATATCACCTCCCAGTCCACTAATATCCCACCCCCCAATCCTGGCTAATATCCCGCCTCTCAGTCCTGACTAATATCCCACCTCCCAGACCTGGCTAATGTCCAACCTCCCAGTCCTGTCTAATATCCCACCTTCCAGTCCTGTCTAATAACGCCCTCCCAATCCTGGCTAAAATCCCACCTCCCAGTCCTGGCTAATATCCCATCTCACAGTCCTGTCTAATATCATACCTCCCAGTCCTGGCTGATATCTCACCTCCCAGTCCTGTCTAATACCCCACCTCCCAGTTCTGGCTAATACCCCAGCTCCCAGTTCACTAATATCCCACCTCCCAGTCCTGGCTAATATCACACCTCCAAGTCCTGTCTAATACCCCACCTCCCAGTCCTGGCTAATAATCCACCTCATAGTCCACTAATATCCCACCTTCCAATACTGGCTAATGTCCTCCTCCCAGTCCTAGCTAATATCCCACCTTCAGTCCTGTCTAATTTCCCACCTTCAGTCCTGTCTAATATCCCACCTTTAGTGCTCTCTAATATCCCAAATTCAGTCCTGTCTAATATCCCACCTCCCAGTCCTGGCTAATATCCCACCTCCCAGTCCTGGCTAATAGCCCTCCTCCCAGTCCACTAATATCCCACCTCACAGTCCTCGCTCATGTCCACCTCTCAGTCCTGGCTAATATCCCACCTCCCAGTACTAGCTAATATCCCACCTCCCAGTCCACTAATATCCCACCTACCAGTCCACTAATATCTCACCTCCCAGTCCACTAATATCCCACCCCCCAATCCTGGCTAATATCCCGCCTCTCAGTCCTGACTAATATCCCACCTCCCAGACCTGGCTAATGTCCAACCTCCCAGTCCTGTCTAATATCCCACCTTCCAGTCCTGTCTAATAACGCCCTCCCAATCCTGGCTAAAATCCCACCTCCCAGTCCTGGCTAATATCCCATCTCACAGTCCTGTCTAATATCTTACCTCCCAGTCCTGGCTGATATCTCACCTCCCAGTCCTGACTAATACCCCACCTCCCAGTTCTGGCAAATACCCCAGCTCCCAGTTCACTAATATCCCACCTCACAGTCCTGGCTAATATTCTGGCTCCCAGTCCTAGCTAATATCCCACCTCACAGTCCACTAATATCCCACCTCCCAGTCCACTAATATCCCACCTCCCAGTCCACTAATATCTCACCTCCCAGTCCACTAATATCCCACCTCCCAGTCCACTAATATCCCACCTCCCAGTCCACTAATATCCAACCTCCCAATCCTGGCTAATATCACACCCCTCAGTGCTGGCTAGTATCCCACCTCCCATTCCTGGCTAATGTCCCACCTCCCAGTCCTGTCTAATATCCCATCTCCCATTCGTGGCTAATGTCCCACCTCCCAGTCCTGTCTAATATCCCATCTCTCAATCCTGTCTAATGTCCCACCCCCTAGTTCGCTAATATCCCACCACCCAGTCCTTGCTAATATCCCACCTCCCAGTCCACTAATATCCCATCTCCCAGTCATGGCTAATATTCCACCTCCCAGTCCTGGCTAATATCTCACCTCACAGTCCACTAATATCGCACCTCCCCGTCCTGGCTAAAATCCCACCTCCAAGTCCGCAAATATCCTGCCACCCATTCCCGGCTAATATCCCATCTCCCAGTCCTGTCTAATATCCCAACTCCCAGTCCTGGCTAATATCCCAACTCCCAGTCCTGGCTAATACTGGCTAATATCCCAACTCCCAGTCCTGGCTAATATCCCTAACTCCCAGTCCTGGCTAATATCCCACCTCCCAGTCCTGGCTAATATCACACCTCCCAGTCCTGTCTAATACCCCACCTCCCAGTCCTGGCTAATAATCCACCTCATAGTCCACTAATATCCCACCTTCCAATACTGGCTAATGTCCTCCTCCCAGTCCTAGCTAATATCCCACCTCCCAGTCCTGGCTAATATCCCACCTCCCAGTCAACATACATCCGTCCTTCCAGTCCTGGCTACTATCCCAACACCCAGTCCACTAATATCCCACTTCCCAGTCCACTAATATCCCACCTCCTAATCCCGGCTAATATCCCACCTCCCAGCCCTGACTAATATCCCACCTTCAGTCCTGTCTAATATCCCACCTTCAGTCCTGTCTAATATCCCACCTTTAGTGCTCTCTAATATCCCACCTTCAGTCCTGTCTAATATCCCACCTCCCAGTCCTGGCTAATATCCCACCTCCCAATCCTGGCTAATATCCCACCTTCAGTCCTGTCTAATATCCCACCTCCCAGTCCTGGCTAATAGCCCTCCTCCAGTCCTCTAATATCCACCTCTCAGTCCTCGCTAATATCCCACCTCCAGTACTAGCTAATATCCCACCTCCCAGTACACTAATATCCCACCTACCAGTCCACTAATATCTCACCTCCCAGTCCACTAATATCCCACCCCCCAATCCTGGCTAATATCCCGCCTCTCAGTCCTGACTAATATCCCACCTCCCAGACCTGGCTAATGTCCAACCTCCCAGTCCTGTCTAATATCCCACCTTCCAGTCCTGTCTAATAACGCCCTCCCAATCCTGGCTAAAATCCCACCTCCCAGTCCTGGCTAATATCCCATCTCACAGTCCTGTCTAATATCTTACCTCCCAGTCCTGGCTGATATCTCACCTCCCAGTCCTGTCTAATACCCCACCTCCCAGTTCTGGCTAATACCCCAGCTCCCAGTTCACTAATATCCCACCTCACAGTCCTGGCTAATATTCTAGCTCCCAGTCCTAGCTAATATCCCACCTCACAGTCCACTAATATCCCACCTCCCAGTCCACTAATATCCCACCTCCCAGTCCACTAATATCCCACCTCCCAGTCCACTAATATCTCACCTCCCAGTCCACTAATATCCCACCTCCCAGTCCACTAATATCCCACCTCCCAGTCCACTAATATCCAACCTCCCAATCCTGGCTAATATCCCACCCCTCAGTCCTGGCTAATATCCCACCTCCCATTCCTGGCTAATGTCCCACCTCCCAGTCCTGTCTAATATCCCATCTCCCATTCGTGGCTAATGTCCCACCTCCCAGTCCTGTCTAATATCCCATCTCTCAATCCTGTCTAATGTCCCACCCCCGAGTTCGCTAATATCCCACCACGCAGTCCTTGCTAATATCCCACCTCCCAGTCCACTAATATCCCATCTCCCAGTCATGGCTAATATTCCACCTCCCAGTCCTGGCTAATATCTCACCTCACAGTCCACTAATATCGCACCTCCCCGTCCTGGCTAAAATCCCACCTCCAAGTCCGCAAATATCCTGCCACCCATTCCCGGCTAATATCCCATCTCCCAGTCCTGTCTAATATCCCAACTCCCAGTCCTGGCTAATATCCCAACTCCCAGTCCTGGCTAATACTGGCTAATATCCCAACTCCCAGTCCTGGCTAATATCCTAACTCCCAGTCCTGGCTAATATCCCACCTCCCAGTCCTGGCTAATATCACACCTCCCAGTCCTGTCTAATACCCCACCTCCCAGTCCTGGCTAATAATCCACCTCATAGTCCACTAATATCCCACCTTCCAATACTGGCTAATGTCCTCCTCCCAGTCCTAGCTAATATCCCACCTCCCAGTCCTGGCTAATATCCCACCTCCCAGTCAACATACATCCGTCCTTCCAGTCCTGGCTACTATCCCAACACCCAGTCCACTAATATCCCACTTCCCAGTCCACTAATATCCCACCTCCTAATCCCGGCTAATATCCCACCTCCCAGCCCTGACTAATATCCCACCTTCAGTCCTGTCTAATATCCCACCTTCAGTCCTGTCTAATATCCCACCTTTAGTGCTCTCTAATATCCCACCTTCAGTCCTGTCTAATATCCCACCTCCCAGTCCTGACTAATAACCCACCTCCCAGTCCTGGCTAATATCCCTCCTCCCAGTCCACTAATATCCCACCTCCCAGTCCTGGCTAATATCACACCTCCCAGTCCTGTCTAATACCCCACCTCCCAGTCCTGGCTAATAATCCACCTCATAGTCCACTAATATCCCACCTTCCAATATTGGCTAAAGTCTTCCTCCCAGTCCTAGCTAATATCCCACCTTCAGTCCTGTTTAATATCCCACCTTCAGTCCTGTCTAATATCCCACCTTTAGTGCTCTCTAACATCCCAAATTCAGTCCTGTCTAATATCCCACCTCCCAGTCCTGGCTAATATCCCACCTCCCAGTCCTGGCTAATAGCCCTCCTCCCAGTCCACTAATATCCCACCTCACAGTCCTCGCTCATGTCCACCTCTCAGTCCTGGCTAATATCCCACCTCCCAGTACTAGCTAATATCCCACCTCCCAGTCCACTAATATCCCACCTACCAGTCCACTAATATCTCACCTCCCAGTCCACTAATATCCCACCCTCAGTCCTGGCTAATATCCCACCTCTCAGTCCTGACTAATATCCCACCTCCCAGACCTGGCTAATGTCCAACCTCCCAGTCCTGTCTAATATCCCACCTTCCAGTCCTGTCTAATAACGCCCTCCCAATCCTGGCTAAAATCCCACCTCCCAGTCCTGGCTAATATCCCATCTCACAGTCCTGTCTAATATCTTACCTCCCAGTCCTGGCTGATATCTCACCTCCCAGTCCTGTCTAATACCCCACCTCCCAGTTCTGGCTAATACCCCAGCTCCCAGTTCACTAATATCCCACCTCACAGTCCTGGCTAATATTCTAGCTCCCAGTCCTAGCTAATATCCCACCTCACAGTCCACTAATATCCCACCTCCCAGTCCACTAATATCCCACCTCCCAGTCCACTAATATCCCACCTCCCAGTCCACTAATATCTCACCTCCCAGTCCACTAATATCCCACCTCCCAGTCCACTAATATCCCACCTCCCAGTCCACTAATATCCAACCTCCCAATCCTGGCTAATATCCCACCTCTCAGTCCTGGCTAATATCCCACCTCCCATTCCTGGCTAATGTCCCACCTCCCAGTCCTGTCTAATATCCCATCTCCCATTCGTGGCTAATGTCCCACCTCCCAGTCCTGTCTAATATCCCATCTCTCAATCCTGTCTAATGTCCCACCCCCGAGTTCGCTAATATCCCACCACGCAGTCCTTGCTAATATCCCACCTCCCAGTCCACTAATATCCCATCTCCCAGTCATGGCTAATATTCCACCTCCCAGTCCTGGCTAATATCTCACCTCACAGTCCACTAATATCGCACCTCCCCGTCCTGGCTAAAATCCCACCTCCAAGTCCGCAAATATCCTGCCACCCATTCCCGGCTAATATCCCATCTCCCAGTCCTGTCTAATATCCCAACTCCCAGTCCTGGCTAATATCCCAACTCCCAGTCCTGGCTAATACTGGCTAATATCCCAACTCCCAGTCCTGGCTAATATCCTAACTCCCAGTCCTGGCTAATATCCCACCTCCCAGTCCTGGCTAATATCACACCTCCCAGTCCTGTCTAATACCCCACCTCCCAGTCCTGGCTAATAATCCACCTCATAGTCCACTAATATCCCACCTTCCAATACTGGCTAATGTCCTCCTCCCAGTCCTAGCTAATATCCCACCTCCCAGTCCTGGCTAATATCCCACCTCCCAGTCAACATACATCCGTCCTTCCAGTCCTGGCTACTATCCCAACACCCAGTCCACTAATATCCCACTTCCCAGTCCACTAATATCCCACCTCCTAATCCCGGCTAATATCCCACCTCCCAGCCCTGACTAATATCCCACCTTCAGTCCTGTCTAATATCCCACCTTCAGTCCTGTCTAATATCCCACCTTTAGTGCTCTCTAATATCCCACCTTCAGTCCTGTCTAATATCCCACCTCCCAGTCCTGACTAATAACCCACCTCCCAGTCCTGGCTAATATCCCTCCTCCCAGTCCACTAATATCCCACCTCCCAGTCCTGGCTAATATCACACCTCCCAGTCCTGTCTAATACCCCACCTCCCAGTCCTGGCTAATAATCCACCTCATAGTCCACTAATATCCCACCTTCCAATATTGGCTAAAGTCTTCCTCCCAGTCCTAGCTAATATCCCACCTTCAGTCCTGTTTAATATCCCACCTTCAGTCCTGTCTAATATCCCACCTTTAGTGCTCTCTAACATCCCAAATTCAGTCCTGTCTAATATCCCACCTCCCAGTCCTGGCTAATATCCCACCTCCCAGTCCTGGCTAATAGCCCTCCTCCCAGTCCACTAATATCCCACCTCACAGTCCTCGCTCATGTCCACCTCTCAGTCCTGGCTAATATCCCACCTCCCAGTACTAGCTAATATCCCACCTCCCAGTCCACTAATATCCCACCTACCAGTCCACTAATATCTCACCTCCCAGTCCACTAATATCCCACCCCCCAATCCTGGCTAATATCCCGCCTCTCAGTCCTGACTAATATCCCACCTCCCAGACCTGGCTAATGTCCAACCTCCCAGTCCTGTCTAATATCCCACCTTCCAGTCCTGTCTAATAACGCCCTCCCAATCCTGGCTAAAATCCCACCTCCCAGTCCTGGCTAATATCCCATCTCACAGTCCTGTCTAATATCTTACCTCCCAGTCCTGGCTGATATCTCACCTCCCAGTCCTGTCTAATACCCCACCTCCCAGTTCTGGCTAATACCCCAGCTCCCAGTTCACTAATATCCCACCTCACAGTCCTGGCTAATATTCTAGCTCCCAGTCCTAGCTAATATCCCACCTCACAGTCCACTAATATCCCACCTCCCAGTCCACTAATATCCCACCTCCCAGTCCACTAATATCCCACCTCCCAGTCCACTAATATCTCACCTCCCAGTCCACTAATATCCCACCTCCCAGTCCACTAATATCCCACCTCCCAGTCCACTAATATCCAACCTCCCAATCCTGGCTAATATCCCACCTCTCAGTCCTGGCTAATATCCCACCTCCCATTCCTGGCTAATGTCCCACCTCCCAGTCCTGTCTAATATCCCATCTCCCATTCGTGGCTAATGTCCCACCTCCCAGTCCTGTCTAATATCCCATCTCTCAATCCTGTCTAATGTCCCACCCCCGAGTTCGCTAATATCCCACCACGCAGTCCTTGCTAATATCCCACCTCCCAGTCCACTAATATCCCATCTCCCAGTCATGGCTAATATTCCACCTCCCAGTCCTGGCTAATATCTCACCTCACAGTCCACTAATATCGCACCTCCCCGTCCTGGCTAAAATCCCACCTCCAAGTCCGCAAATATCCTGCCACCCATTCCCGGCTAATATCCCATCTCCCAGTCCTGTCTAATATCCCAACTCCCAGTCCTGGCTAATATCCCAACTCCCAGTCCTGGCTAATACTGGCTAATATCCCAACTCCCAGTCCTGGCTAATATCCTAACTCCCAGTCCTGGCTAATATCCCACCTCCCAGTCCTGGCTAATATCACACCTCCCAGTCCTGTCTAATACCCCACCTCCCAGTCCTGGCTAATAATCCACCTCATAGTCCACTAATATCCCACCTTCCAATACTGGCTAATGTCCTCCTCCCAGTCCTAGCTAATATCCCACCTCCCAGTCCTGGCTAATATCCCACCTCCCAGTCAACATACATCCGTCCTTCCAGTCCTGGCTACTATCCCAACACCCAGTCCACTAATATCCCACTTCCCAGTCCACTAATATCCCACCTCCTAATCCCGGCTAATATCCCACCTCCCAGCCCTGACTAATATCCCACCTTCAGTCCTGTCTAATATCCCACCTTCAGTCCTGTCTAATATCCCACCTTTAGTGCTCTCTAATATCCCACCTTCAGTCCTGTCTAATATCCCACCTCCCAGTCCTGACTAATAACCCACCTCCCAGTCCTGGCTAATATCCCTCCTCCCAGTCCACTAATATCCCACCTCCCAGTCCTGGCTAATATCACACCTCCCAGTCCTGTCTAATACCCCACCTCCCAGTCCTGGCTAATAATCCACCTCATAGTCCACTAATATCCCACCTTCCAATATTGGCTAAAGTCTTCCTCCCAGTCCTAGCTAATATCCCACCTTCAGTCCTGTTTAATATCCCACCTTCAGTCCTGTCTAATATCCCACCTTTAGTGCTCTCTAACATCCCAAATTCAGTCCTGTCTAATATCCCACCTCCCAGTCCTGGCTAATATCCCACCTCCCAGTCCTGGCTAATAGCCCTCCTCCCAGTCCACTAATATCCCACCTCACAGTCCTCGCTCATGTCCACCTCTCAGTCCTGGCTAATATCCCACCTCCCAGTACTAGCTAATATCCCACCTCCCAGTCCACTAATATCCCACCTACCAGTCCACTAATATCTCACCTCCCAGTCCACTAATATCCCACCCCCCAATCCTGGCTAATATCCCGCCTCTCAGTCCTGACTAATATCCCACCTCCCAGACCTGGCTAATGTCCAACCTCCCAGTCCTGTCTAATATCCCACCTTCCAGTCCTGTCTAATAACGCCCTCCCAATCCTGGCTAAAATCCCACCTCCCAGTCCTGGCTAATATCCCATCTCACAGTCCTGTCTAATATCTTACCTCCCAGTCCTGGCTGATATCTCACCTCCCAGTCCTGTCTAATACCCCACCTCCCAGTTCTGGCTAATACCCCAGCTCCCAGTTCACTAATATCCCACCTCACAGTCCTGGCTAATATTCTAGCTCCCAGTCCTAGCTAATATCCCACCTCACAGTCCACTAATATCCCACCTCCCAGTCCACTAATATCCCACCTCCCAGTCCACTAATATCCCACCTCCCAGTCCACTAATATCTCACCTCCCAGTCCACTAATATCCCACCTCCCAGTCCACTAATATCCCACCTCCCAGTCCACTAATATCCAACCTCCCAATCCTGGCTAATATCCCACCTCTCAGTCCTGGCTAATATCCCACCTCCCATTCCTGGCTAATGTCCCACCTCCCAGTCCTGTCTAATATCCCATCTCCCATTCGTGGCTAATGTCCCACCTCCCAGTCCTGTCTAATATCCCATCTCTCAATCCTGTCTAATGTCCCACCCCCGAGTTCGCTAATATCCCACCACGCAGTCCTTGCTAATATCCCACCTCCCAGTCCACTAATATCCCATCTCCCAGTCATGGCTAATATTCCACCTCCCAGTCCTGGCTAATATCTCACCTCACAGTCCACTAATATCGCACCTCCCCGTCCTGGCTAAAATCCCACCTCCAAGTCCGCAAATATCCTGCCACCCATTCCCGGCTAATATCCCATCTCCCAGTCCTGTCTAATATCCCAACTCCCAGTCCTGGCTAATATCCCAACTCCCAGTCCTGGCTAATACTGGCTAATATCCCAACTCCCAGTCCTGGCTAATATCCTAACTCCCAGTCCTGGCTAATATCCCACCTCCCAGTCCTGGCTAATATCACACCTCCCAGTCCTGTCTAATACCCCACCTCCCAGTCCTGGCTAATAATCCACCTCATAGTCCACTAATATCCCACCTTCCAATACTGGCTAATGTCCTCCTCCCAGTCCTAGCTAATATCCCACCTCCCAGTCCTGGCTAATATCCCACCTCCCAGTCAACATACATCCGTCCTTCCAGTCCTGGCTACTATCCCAACACCCAGTCCACTAATATCCCACTTCCCAGTCCACTAATATCCCACCTCCTAATCCCGGCTAATATCCCACCTCCCAGCCCTGACTAATATCCCACCTTCAGTCCTGTCTAATATCCCACCTTCAGTCCTGTCTAATATCCCACCTTTAGTGCTCTCTAATATCCCACCTTCAGTCCTGTCTAATATCCCACCTCCCAGTCCTGACTAATAACCCACCTCCCAGTCCTGTCTAATATCCCACCTCCCAGTCCTGACTAATAACCCACCTCCCAGTCCTGGCTAATAGCCCTCCTCCCAGTCCACTAATATCCCACCTCACAGTCCTCGCTAATGTCCACCTCTCAGTCCTAGCTAATATCCCACCTCCCAGTACTAGCTAATATCCCACCTCTCAGTCCACTAATATCTCACCTCCCAGTCCACTAATATCCCACGCCCCAATCCTGGCTAATATCCCGCCTCTCAGTCCTGACTAATATCCCACCTCCCAGACCTGGCTAATGTCCAACCTCCCAGTCCTGTCTAATATCCCACCTTCCAGTCCTGTCTAATAACGCCCTCCCAATCCTGGCTAAAATCCCACCTCCCAGTCCTGGCTAATATCCCATCTCACAGTCCTGTCTAATATCTTACCTCCCAATCCTGGCTAAAATCCCACCTCCCAGTCCTGGCTAATATCCCATCTCACAGTCCTGTCTAATATCTTACCTCCCAGTCCTGGCTGATATCTCACCTCCCAGTCCTGTCTAATACCCCACCTCCCAGTTCTGGCTAATACCCCAGCTCCCAGTCCACTAATATCCCACCTCACAGTGCTGGCTAATATTCTAGCTCCCAGTCCTAGCTAATATCCCACCTCCCAGTCCACTAATATCCCACCTCCCAGTCCACTAATATCCCACCTCCCAGTCCACTAATATCTCACCTCCCAGTCCACTAATATCCCACCTCCCAGTCCACTAATATCCAACCTCCCGATCCTGGCTAATATCCCACCTCTCAGTCCTGGCTAATATCCCACCTCCCATTCCTGGCTAATGTCCCACCTCCCAGTCCTGTCTAATATCCCATCTCCCATTCGTGGCTAATGTCCCACCTCCCAGTCCTGTCTAATATCCCATCTCTCAATCCTGTCTAATGTCCCACCCCCGAGTTCGCTAATATCCCACCTCCCAGTCCTTGCTAATATCCCACCTCCCAGTCCACTAGTATCCCATCTCCCAGTCATGGCTAATATTCCACCTCCCAGTCCTGGCTAATATCTCACCTCACAGTCCACTAATATCGCACCTCCCCGCCCTGGCTAAAATGACAAATATCCTGCCACCCAGTCCTGGCTAATATCCCAACTCCCAGTCCTGGCTAATATCCCAACTCCCAGTCCTGGCTAATATCCCAACTCCCAGTCCTGGCTAATATCCCAACTCCCAGTCCTGGCTAATATCCCACCTACCAGTCCTGGCTAATATCACACCTCCCAGTCCTGTCTAATACCCCACCTCCCAGTCCTGGCTAATAATCCACCTCACAGTCCACTAATATCCCACCTTCCAATACTGGCTAATGTCCTCCTCCCAGTCCTAGCTACTATACCACCTCCCAGTCCTAGCTACTATCCCACCTCCCAGTCCTGGCTAATATCCCACCTCCCAGTCAACATACATCCGTCCTTCCAGTCCTGGCTACTATCCCAACACCCAGTCCACTAATATCCCACTTCCCAGTCCACTAGTATCCCACCTCCTAATCCCGGCTAATATCCCACCTCCCAGCCCTGACTAATATCCCACCTTCCGTCCTGTCTAATATCCCACCTTCAGTCCTGTCTAATATCCTACCTTTAGTGCTCTCTAATATCCCACCTTCAGTGCTGTCTAATATCCCACCTTCAGTCCTGGCTAATATCCCACCTCCCATTCCTGTCTAATATCCCACCTCCCAGTCCTGGCTAATGTCCACCTTTCAGTCCTAGCTAATATCCCACCTCCCAGTACTAGCTATTATCCCACCTCCCAGTCCACTAATATCCCACCTACCAGTCCACTAATATCTCACCTCCCAGTCCACTAATATCCCACCCCCCAATCCTGGCTAATATCCCGCCTCTCAGTCCTGACTAATATCCCACCTCCCAGACCTGGATAATGTCCAACCTCCCAGTCCTGGCTAATATCCCATCTCCCAGTCCTGTCTAATATCTTACCTCCCAGTCCTGGCTGATATCTCACCTCCCAGTTCTGGCTAATACCCAAGCTCCCAGTCCACTAATATCCCACCTCCCAGTTCTGGCTAATGTCCACCACACAGTCCTGGCTAATATTCAAGCTCCCAGTCCTAGATAATATCCCACCTCCCAGTCCACTAATATCCCACTCTCAGTCCTGGCTAATATCCCACCTCCCATTCCTGGCTAATGTCCCACCTCCCAGTACTGTCTAATATCCCATCTCCCATTCGTGGCTAATGTCCCACCTCTCAGTCCTGTCTAATATGCCACCTCTTAATCCTGTCTAATGACCCAAGTCCCAATCCTGTCTAATATCCCAGCTCTCAATCCTGTCTAATGTCCCACCTCCCAGTTCGCTAATATCCCACCTCCCAGTCTTGTCTAATATCCCACCTCCCAGTGCATTAATATCCCACCTCTCAGTCCACTAATATCCCACCTCCCTGTCCTTGCTATTGTCCCACATCCCAATCCTGGCTGAGATCCCACGTCCCAGTCCTGTCGAATATCCCACCTCCCAGTTCTGTCTAAGATCCCATCTCCCATTCTTGGCTAATGTCCCTCCTCCCAGTTCGCTAATATCCCACCTCCTAGTCCTGGCTAATATCCCACCTCCCAGCCCTGTCTAAAATCCCACCTCCCAGTTAATTAATATCCCACCTCTCAGTCCTTGCTAATATCCCACCTCCCAGTCCACTAATATCCCACATCCCAGTCCTGTCTAATATTCCACCTTCAGTCCTGTCTAATATCCCACCTTCAGTCCTGGCTAATATCCCACCTCCCAGTCCTGGCTAATATCCCACCTCCCAGTCCTGGTTAATATCCTACCTGCCAGTCCTGACTATTATTCCACCTCCCAGTCCACTTACATCCCTCCTTCCAGTCCTGGCTAATATCCCGCCTCCCAGTCCACTAATACAGCACCTCCCAGTCCACTAATATCCCACCTCCCAGTCCACTAATATCCCACCTCCCAGTCCTGGCTAATATCCCACCTCCCAGTCCTGTCTAATATCCCATTGCCCAGTCCTGGCTAATATCCCACCTCCCAGTCCTGTCTAAAATCCCACCTCCCAGTCAATTAATATCCCACCTCTCAGTCCTTGCTAATATCCCACCTCCCAGTCCACTAATATCCCATCACCCAGTCCTGGCTAATATTCCACCTCCCAGTCCTGTCTAATATCCCATCTCCAAATGCTGGCTAATATCCCATCTCCCAGTTCGCAATTATCCCACTTCCTAGTCCTTGCTAATATCCCACCTCCCAGTCCACTAATATCCCACCTCCCAGTCCTGGCTAATATCCCACCTCTCTGTCCTTGCTAAAATCCTACCTCCCAGTCCTGTCTAATATCCTACCTCCAAGGCCTGGCTAATATTCCAACTCCCAGTCCACTTACATCCCTCCTTCCAGTCCTGGCTAATATCCCACCTCCCAGTCCACTAATATCCCACCACCCAGACCTGGCTAATATCCCACCTCCCAGTCCTGGCTAATATCCCACCTCCCAGTCCTGGCTAATATCCCACCTCCCCATCCTGGCTAATATTCCACCTCCCAGTCCACTAATATCCCACCTCCCAGTCCTGGCTAATATCTCACCTCCCAGTCCACTAATATCCCACCTCCCAATCCCGGCTAATATCCCACCTTCAGTCCTGACTAATATCCCACCTTCAGTGCTGTCTAATATCCCACCTCCCAGTCCTGACTAATATCCCCCTCCCAGTCCTGTCTAATATCCCACCTCCCAATCCTGGCTAATACCCCACCTCCCAGTCCACTAATATCCCACCTCACAGTCCTGGCTAATGTCCACCTCCCAGTCCTGGCTAATATTCTACCTCCCAGTCCTAACTAATATCCCACCTCCCAGTCCACTAATATCCCACCCCCCAATCCTGGCTAATATCCCGCCTCTCAGTCCTGACTAATATCCCACCTCCCAGGCCTGGCTAATGTCCAACCTCCCAGTCCTGTCTAATATCCCACCTCCCAGTCCTATCTAATAACGCCCTCCCAATCCTGGCTAAAATCCCACGTCCCAATCCTGGCTAATATCCCGTCTCACAGTCCTGTCTAATATCTTACCTCCCAGTCCTGGCTGATATCTCACCTCTCAGTCCTGTCTAATACCCCACCTCCCAGTTCTGGCTAATACCCCAGCTCCCAGTCCACTAATATCCCACCTCACAGTCCTGGCTAATATTCTAGCTCCCAGTCCTAGCTAATATCCCACCTCCCAGTCCACTAATATCCCACCTCCCAGTCCACTAATATCTCACCTCCCAGTCCACTAATATCCCACCTCCCATTCCTGGCTAAAGTCCCAAGTCCCAATCCTGTCTAATATCCCAGCTCTCAATCCTGTCTAATGTCCCACCCCCCAGTCCACTAATATCCCACCACCCAATCCTGGCTAATATCCCGCCTCTCAGTCCTGACTAATATCCCACCTCCCAGACCTGGCTAATGTCCAACCTCCCAGTCCTGTCTAATATCCCACCTCCCAGTCCTGTCTAATAACGCCCTCCCAATCCTGTCCAAAATCCCACCTCCCAGTCCATTAATATCCCACCTCCCAGTCCTGGCTAATATCCCACCTCCCAGTCCTGTCTAATATCCCATCGCCCAGTCCTGGCTAATATCCCACCTCCCAGTCAATTAATATCCCACCTCTCAGTCCTTGCTAATATCCCACCTCCCAGTCCACTAATATCCCATCTCCCAGTCCTGGCTAATATTCCACCTCCCAGTCCTGTCTAATATCCCATCTCCAAATGCTGGCTAATATCCCATCTCCCAGTTCGCAATTATCCCACTTCCTAGTCCTTGCTAATATCCCACCTCCCAGTCCACTAATATCCCACCTCCCAGTCCTGGCTAATATCCCACCTCTCTGTCCTTGCTAAAATCCTACCTCCCAGTCCTGTCTAATATCCTACCTCCAAGGCCTGGCTAATATTCCAACTCCCAGTCCACTTACATCCCTCCTTCCAGTCCTGGCTAATATCCCACCTCCCAGTCCACTAATATCCCACCACCCAGTCCTGGCTAATATCTCACCTCCCAGTCCTGGCTAATATCCCACCTCCCAGTCCTGGCTAATATCCCACCTCCCAATCCTGGCTAATATTCCACCTCCCAGTCCTGTCTAATATCCCATCTCCAAATGCTGGCTAATATCCCATCTCCCAGTTCGCAATTATCCCACTTCCTAGTCCTTGCTAATATCCCACCTCCCAGTCCACTGATATCTCACCTCCCAGTCCTGGCTAATATCCCACCTCTCTGTCCTTGCTAAAATCCTACCTCCCAGTCCTGTCTAATATCCTACCTCCAAGGCCTGGCTAATATTCCAACTCCCAGTCCACTTACATCCCTCCTTCCAGTCCTGGCTAATATCCCACCTCCCAGTCCACTAATATCCCACCTCCCAGTCCTGGCTAATATCCCACCTCCCCATCCTGGCTAATATTCCACCTTCCAGTCCACTAATATCCCACCTCCCAGTCCTGGCTAATATCTCACCTCCCAGTCCACTAATATCCCACCTCCCAATCCCGGCTAATATCCCACCTTCAGTCCTGTCTAATATCCCACCTTCAGTGCTGTCTAATATCCCACCTTCAGTCCTGTCTAATATCCCACATTCAGTCCTGTCTAATATCCCACCTCCCAGTCCTGACTAATATCCCCCTCCCAGTCCTGTCTAATATCTCACCTCCCAGTCCTGTCTAATACCCCACCTCCCAGTCCACTAATATCCCACCTCACAGTCCTGGCTAATGTCCACCTCCCAGTCCTGGCTAATATTCTACCTCCCAGTCCTAACTAATATCCCACCTCCCTGTCCACTAATATCCCACCTCCCAGTCCTGGCTAATATCCCACCTCTCAGTCCTGGCTAATATCCCACCTCCCAATCCTGTCTAATATCCCACCTCCCAGTCCTGGCTAATATCCCACCTCCCAATCCTGTCTAATATCCCACCTCCCAGTCCTGGCTAATATCCCACCTCCCAGCCTTGTCTAAGTTCCTACCTCCCAGTCCTGGCTAAAAGCCCACCTCCCAGTCAATTAATATCCCATCTCTCAGTCCTTGCTAATGTCCCACCTCCCAGTCCAGTAATATCCCACCTCCCAGTCCTGGCTAATATCCCATCTCTCAGTCCTGGTTAATATTCCAACTCCCAGTCCACTTACATCCCTCCTTCCAGTCCTGGCTAATATCCCACCTCCCAGTCCACTAATATCCCACCTCCCAGTCCACTAATATCCCACCTCCCAATCCCGGCTAATATCACACCTCCCAGTCCTGTCTAATATCCCACCTTCAGTGCTGTCTAATATCCCACCTTCAGTCCTGTCTAATATCCCACCTTCAGTCCTGTCTAATATCCTACCTTCAGTCCTGTCAAATAACCCACTCCCAATCCTGGCTAATATCCCACCTCCCAGTCCTGGCTAATATCCCAACTCCCAGGCCTGTCTAATATCTCACCTCCCAGTCCTGTCTAATATCCCACCTTCAGTCCTGTCTAATATCCCACCTCCCAGCCCTGACTAATATCTCACCTCCCAGTCTTGGCTAATATCCCACCTCCCAGTGCTGACTAATATCTCACCTCCCAGTGCTGTCTAATATCCCACCTTCAGTCCTGGCTAATATCCCACCTCCCAGTCCTGACTAATATCTCACCTCCCAGTGCTGTCTAATATCCCACCTTCAGTCCTGGCTAATATCCCACCTCCCAGTCCTGACTAATATCTCACCTCCCAGTCCTGGCTAATATCCCACCTCCCAGTCCTGACTAATATCTCACCTCCCAGTCCTGGCTAATATCCCACCTCCCAGTCCACTCATATCACACCTCCCAATCCTGGTTAATATCCCACTTCCCAGTCCGGGCTAATATCCTACCTCCCAGTCCTGGCTAATATCCCAGCTCCCAATCCTGGTTAATATCCCACTTCCCAGTCCGGGCTAATATCCTACCTCCCAATCCTGGTTAATATCCCACCTCCCAGTGCTGGCTAATATCCCACCTCCCAGTCCTGGCTAATATTCCACCTCCCAGTCCTGGCTAATATTCTACCTCCCAGTCCTAACTAATATCCCACCTCCCAGTCCTGGCTAATGTCGCACCTCCCAATCCTGTCTAATATCCCATCTCCCAGTTAGCTATTATCCCACCTCCCAATCCTGGCTAATATTCCACCTCCCACCCTTGTCTAAGATCCTACCTCCCAGTCCTGGCTAAACGCCCACCTCCCAGTCCAGTAATGTCCCATCTCTCAGTCCTGGCTCATATTCCACCTCCCAGTCCACTAATATCCCACCTCCCAGTCCACTAATATCCCACCTCCCAGTCCTGGCTAATATCCCACCTCCCAGTCCACTAATATCCCATCTCCCAGTCCTGGCTAATATCTCACCTCCCAGCCCTGTCTATTATCCCACCTTCAGTCCTCTCTAATATCCCACCTTCAGTCCTGTCTAATATCGCATCTCCCAGTCCTGTCTAATATCCCACCTTCAGTCCTGTCTAATATCCCAGCTCCCAGTCCTGGCTAATATCCCAACTCCCAGTCCTGTCTAATATCCCACCTCCCAGTCCTGGCTAATATTCTACCTCCCAGTCCTATCTAATATCCCACTCCCAGTCCTGGCTAATGTCCCACCTCCCAGTCCTGTCTAATATCCCATCTCTCAATCCTGTCTAATGTCCCACCTCCCAGTTCGCTAATATCCCACCTCCCAGCCTTGTCTAAGTTCCTACCTCCCAATCCTGTCTAAAATCCCACCTCCCAGTCCATTAATATCCCATCTCTCAGTCCTTGCTAATATCCCACCTCCCAGTCCACTAATATCCCACCTCCCAATCCTGTCTAAAATCCCACCTCCCAGTCCATTAATATCCCATCTCTCAGTCCTTGCTAATATCCCACCTCCCAGTCCTGGCTAATATCCCACCTCCCATCCTGTCTAATATTCCACCTCCCAGTTCTGGCTAATATCCCACCTCCCAGTTCTGGCTAATATCCCACCTCCCATCCTGTCTAATATCCCACCTCCCAGTCCTGGCTAATATCCCACCTCCCAGTCCTGGCTAATATCCCACCTCCCAGTTCTGGCTAATATCCCACCTCCCATCCTGTCTAATATCCCACCTCCCAGTCCTGGCTAATATCCCACCTCCCAGTCCTGGCTAATATCCCACCTCCCAGTCCACTAATATCCCACCTCCCAGTCCTGTCCAATATCCCACCTCCCATCCTGTCTAATATCCCACCTCCCAGTCCTGGCTAATATCCCACCTCCCAGTCCTGGCTAATGTCCCACTTCCTATTGTTTGACTGTTGAAGCAATCCAGAACTGTCAATCCATGAAAACATTCAGAACATACTGAATATGCGACTCAAATCTCACAAACAGTTTTGCAGCTCTGTGAATACTTTTGATAGAAAGGACAACAGTGGCCGCCTCTCATCACCAATATTGCCGGAGAGCTGGTGAGTGATCGCCAGTATAGAGTCTCCAGATTTCAACCTCCCTTGAAAACAGTGATCAATCTCAACAGGATCCACACTCTCCATGCAAGGATATCACACCACTTCCACCAATGGAATTTCTAGGACAGCCCAGCATGTGCCTGTAATCACCTGCATCAGGCTATTCACTACTGAATGTGGCCTATGGAAATGTGCCTCAGCATTCAATCAATCCACCTAACAACACATAGTGCTGTGACTTGGCTGTGTAAGTTGGACATAGACTTGTAAAGTTGCAAGATGTAACACACAAGAGGAAGAAGGTATCCTTGTTCAGAAAAGCTGCCATGCCAGGTACAGCAAGCAAATAGGAAGGCAAATGGCAGGTTAGTTTTTATGGCAAGGGACAAAACTATACGCGTAAGAAAGTCTTACTGCACTTATACAGGACTTCAGTGAGACCACTCCCGGAATACAGTGTAGAGTTATGGTCTCCTTACTTGCCTTCAAGAGATATAAGTGTTGCGACTCAGTGAGTAGCACACTTCTCTCTGACAAATCAGGTGTGGGTTCAAATCCCACCTCAGAGACTTGAGCATTAAATCTCATTTGACCCTCAGTCCCTGAGAGAGGGCTGCACTGTCAGAGATGCTGCCGGATAAAATGTTTAATAATGCCCTGTTTGCCCTCTAAAGTGGATGGAAAATATCCCACCGCACTATTTCAGGAAGAGCAAGAGAGTCCTGACCATTACTTACCTTTCAACAAACATCTTAAAAACAAGGAATATTTGGTCATTATCACAGTGTAATTTATGGGGAGCTTACTGTTCACAAATTGGCTGCCGTGTTTCTGAGGTTAGAACAGTGACTACATTTCAAAAGTACAAGGGAATCAGGGGTTATGGAGCAGATTTGGAGTAGATTGGGGGCAGATTGAGAACAGATTGTGAGCGGATCAGGAGGGGATCGGGATCAGACTGGGAACAGATCAGGTAAAGTTTGCTCCATCAGTATGCCCGCTCTTTATGAACCAATTTCTGCCCAATAACCTCAAGACTTACTGATGAGACCAAAGTAGGAGGTTTGTAAACACTAAGCAGGGCAAGACTTCAGGATTAGAAAATTCTAACAGAAGCATCAACCATTTTGTAAATTATAATTGTTTTGATGGAGTGAGTAGGGAAAGATGGTTTCCTCTGGTTGTGGAGTCATCGATTTAAGAGAGTGAAGAGATAGATCAAAATTTCCTTACATACAAGATTTTTGGAAAATGCAATGCTTTGCACAGAGACTGGTTGGAGTAGAGAAAAGTAATCCTTTATGTGAACATTGGTTAAATATCACAAACAAAGGAAGATCCCAATATTACAGAGATTATGCCGAGCACTGGGGAGTGAACTGGATTACTCTAGCAAAGAGAAGGCACAGATATGATGAGCCAAATGGACTCCCTCTGTGATGTAAATGTCTATGGTTATAAAATAAAATTGTTACACATTTGCTCTCATCAATATATGTTCATTCTCCAACAAATAGAGTTAGCGATGTTCAAATGCAGAAATGTATCCAGTTAATCATACAGCGAGTTAGATGGACCTTGGTTATTCTCATCTTATTATGTCATGGTGTACAGATATTTATTAATTTTCCACTGGCAGGAGGGTCAGTAACCAGAGAACCTCAATTTAAGATAATTGGCACCAAAGCCATGGAGGGGATGAAGAATTTTTTTTTACATGGCGAGTTGTTGTGGCCTGGAATTCACTGCCTGAAATGGCGTTGGAAATAAATTCAATAGTAACTTTGAAAAGAGAATTGGCACTCTACTTAAAAAGGAAAAACTTTTCTGGATTGTGGGGAAATCTCAGGGGAATGGGATTAATTGGTAGCTCTATCAGAGAGCTGGCATTGGCACGATGGACTGAATAACTTCCTTTATGATTCTATAATTCCAGTATCCTTCTGCAATGCGGCATTTTCTATAAAACTTGATGGCTATTTTGGCTGCTTATAATGTAGACCGATTGCTTTATTCCTGTATTTACAGACCTGTCTAGACCGGGGTGGGTCTTCTAATCTTCAGACACTATGGCTTCTGGGAACAGCTGTATATACAGGCTCCGGAGTAACTTTGTTTCCGCTTTAAGATTTGATCTTGACAACTCTAATTTGCAGGGAAAACACTTTTAATTCTGCCCTGGCTTATGTCCAGGGCCAGACACTTCCTTAAATGAAAGGGAGTTTGTATAACACTCTGTGAATGTTAGTGTTTGACACTTAGCAAACTGCCTTGAACAACAGAGCACAGTTAAACATGTAAGAAGGAAAAATACAAAGGGAAGCCTTTAGACCTATGAGGTAATATTATAATTTTACAGACAATATAAAAGTCTGTTATATTTTCTGAACACTATATTCATGTGAAAATAATTACAAGTTCTAACCCACTCTTTGTTGTTGCATTGCTGGGATTAATACCCTCTCAAAACCCCTTTCTCCCAGAGCTCTGCACCATGTGCAGTTCCCACAAGACATTACAATCAAGTCTGGAAACTAGTGTTCCACACGTTCATCTTAATAAAAGAAAAATAAATACTAGGTCTTTGAATTAGGCTTTCAGCCAATGAAAATATAGCATTATACAGATCAGCTGATAGGATGCTGGACTCTTGGATTGCTTTTACCAGTCACCACTGAGACAGTGAAATGTTTTGCCAGATATGAAAGAATCTAACTGTAGGTTGATCAATTTATCCACATTTGGTACTTGGAGGCTGCTAACTCTGATAGATGTGATGCCCATTCAGTGCCCTAGATTGGCAAGAATAGCAAAGTGAATGGACAGGGCAGTGATAGCATCAATCCACGGCAATAATAAGCTTATATTTCAATATCTTACCAACGCATGGAATAAAACCAAAAAAGCTACACACAGTTATCCTGTGAAAGGTATATTATTTGAGATTCATGGAGGGACTCATTGCAATCATTTACAATGTGGAGAGAAAAAGTTTCTTCATAATGGTTGAAATTAATAGCTCCCAAAGAGATTGCTTCCAGATGGTTAAGACTGACGTAACATTTTATAATGCAGCAGACTTTAATTAAAAGAGATGGTGATCATAAACAGCCATCTATCAGAGTTTCAGAGTAAGTTTTTATCAGCACATCTTTGCAGCTTTTCTTGCGTCTTATCAGGAAAGCCATTTATTGCAATAATGATTCCAGTTGAGTGTAGGACGTTTACTTCTTGCCTGTAAACTTCCCATTGTCATGAGGTTTTGCTCCTTTGTCAACCATTATCATTATAATTGTTAAGCGTTTTTATTTGGTTTTTCAATACCAACTGTCACAGTCTAATTCAAGCTCTGGCTGTTTGTCAACTTTGTGGAGTTAATTTCTGAAATCTCTCTCCTAACTCTGTCACCATCTTACAAGCAATCCCCAGTGCGAATAATGGGCTGGTTGTGCAAATGTGAAATTCTCACTGTAGGTGCTGGCTGGTATAATGTGGTAGTGCTACATAACTAGAGTGTTGACATCGCCGTGGCCTGTGTTGATCTTAAAGTACCAAATGGATAAACAAAATGCTGGGAGTTAAATTATTTCCGTGATTTGAACCTGTTTGGGTGCTGCTTTTCCATCACCCAGGTTTCAGTTGTGTTTATGTGTAAACCATTGCCACATAAACAGAAATGCTAATTTTGAGCTTTACTGAAACTGCTCGACTTTAGCACCAGCCGTTGCCCTCACTGTAACCTGGATCTGATGAATCTGATCAATTCTGTGCCAGCAGTGACAGTGACCCTGAAAAGGCACTGCTAATTCAGCCCAAAGTATGTGGAACACTTTAGACCTTGTGAATAGTAATTTTGCAATTGATATTTATGCAGATAGATATCGCTTGTTAATCTTTAACTGATATAGAAAACCACATAGCTTAAGCATGGAGGTTTTAAGTGGTGGTGACTGCATATGAGTGAAAAAAAAAATTAAAAATTGTGAACCACACAGGTTCAATGGTTGACAATGGTCAACCACACAGGAAATTTATCAGCATTTGAAACTTTAAATAGTGCTGATTTTAGCCAATTACAATTTCCTAAGAATCTTTGAAAAATTAAACCAGGTCATTGTGGTGAAATCCTGGGGCTTGGGGGGGGTGGGGGGGTTGGGGGGAAGTGTATGTTAAGAGGTGGTCATTTTGAGCATCATTTAAACTAAGCGTTTGCTCCTAATGGTGGAATGTAGAGGAGGCTCCTTAGGAGGCAGGAGGGCCTGGAATTTCAGAGGATCTAGCTTCAGTCGTCTACCTGATGTGATTCAGGCTCTGAGCAGTGTTGTCCCAGAAGGGGTATGATATAGCAATTGGCCACACACCTGGCAGCAGCAGGCAGCCAATTGGGGCAATTAAGTGGCAACTTGGGGGAAGATTGGTGAAATAGTTGGGATCTACTCATGGCAGTGGACCCCCCTCCACACCCCACCACCCACCCCCCCCCCGCCCCTCCCACCGCCCCCTCCCCGCCCCAAGGTCTGTGCATGGCCAAAGCCTGGAAGGTGCCTGGAGACAGCCTCACAGTGCCAGCAAGGGGGACATCCAGGTCTCCTTTCATTTCCCCTTCCCACTCCCACAGGGCCACAGCTGAGGGATTTCCTTTACACCACGTTGACCTGGCAGCCGTGGCCATGTTTTAATTTAACCTGTTTTGGGGATCTCCATTTTGAGGCATCCTCCTGCTCTGCCTACCTCCCCTGGTGAGGCTGCCAGTCATCCACAGTTTTGGGCTCTGTGATTGGCCCTCCCGTCTGCGCTTCCTTAATTGACTGGCGGCCTCGGAAGTGGCCTTTTAATTGGTCACCTTGGTAAGATTGCACAGGTGAGTGGGCCTCATAAACCGTTGGGGTCGGGACCTGGAAATGTTCCTACCCCTTGTTTAATTCTGGCCAATGTTCCTCCAGGAATTAATCCTGATTACAGTTTGTTAATCCAATGGCGTGACGTTCATGGTTATTGAGGCTTGTTAAGGTTTGCCAAGTATCAATCAATGCCAAGCATGCAAATTTGCTGCTGCTCTTCAAGAACCAATGGCATTCACTATAAATGTGGAAGATGGAGTCAATAGAGGCCCCACATGGAGCAGAGCAGGAGGTACTTACGGGGCCAACCCAGTCTGTGCAGCTTTATGGCAACAGCAGCAAGTTTCAATCTTCTGGACAATTTAGAGGATGAGGAAGAGCAACATGTCAGAAAGGCCTCTGGCCACGAGGGTGAGACCACCTCAATTCACAGGAAACTCAAGGGGATAAATGTTTACTTTGGGTGATAGTATAAAAGCCAATAGCTCCTGAATATCGTTTACCCTCAACATCCCATCCTCTCCTGGAGTCAGACCTGCCACCAAAGAGCAATCTCATCATTCCACTACTAGCTGGGCCCATGGTACTTTATTTTAGTTTTCCACAAGGGCCTGTCAGATAATGACAGAAAATTCTGTGAGGATCACTCAGTTTGTCATTGATTCCTTGTGAATGTATTTGAATCAGTGATGCAGAAACTGCGAGAGAAACTGGAATTCCCTTCAGTTAGTTAAGGATAATGTAGACTTTCTTCTGGTAATTATTTCTGAAATTTCCAATGGCAAAATATACCGATATAGAAATCCAATTTACACTGTGAGGATAAAGTGAGTAGCAGGCACCGGTGAGTGTTCTGTTGAATTTAGAGCATTTTGGCCATTAATTAATGGAAACTATATGAAACTATTTGTTTAACGTCACTGAATGAGCTGTGACATTTTTTAACTTCTTGGAGTTTGCTTTAAAATGAGCCATTGCACACATTTCTTTCTTTTCCCTTTATATCTGAAACCAGTCATGATTTTAACTCACCCACTTTTCACTACCAAGCCCAGGGTTAGAAGCAAAAGGCAATATACCATCTGGAATACAGCCCAGGTTTAGTGCATTCCTTAAAGGGGAAGGAAACAAGTGCCGGACAATGAAATCCTTTCACGTCAAGCTTCACTCGATTTAACCAAGGGCAAAGGAAGTCTGGAAGGAGGGAGAGCAAGGGGTGAAGGTTGATTGGTGTACACTCTGGTGACTTGAAGTTCAATGCACAGAGTGAAAAGATGGTCATCACTAGGTCATGTGCTTATTACATCACCTTGTTGCAAAGCAAGACCCAATTCCTGTTACCATGTCTGGCAGGTCTGGTAACTTCCTCCCACATTGATTTACCATGTTGGGGAAGTGAGGGTGAGAATCCCTGCCAAACCCATCTCCTTCCATGGAATGTGACGCTGGGGCAAGGGTTCCAGTGTGGGTGAGGCCAGGGCAGCGGGCGGGGGAGGTTGGGGGGCAAGGCAGCATAGACTGAAGGAAATACTCAAGCACATGCTGTGGGGGGGCAGCAGGGGTGGGCATGGGGGTGGTAATCCCTGCCAAGCTCACTGCCTACCAGGGGCATGCACCATGCCCTTCACATTCCACTTTATCTATTTGTTCACAGGGTGTGGGTGTCATTGGCTGGGCCAGCACTTATTGCCCATCCCTAATTGCCCTTGAGAAGGTGGTGGTGAGCTGCCTTCTTGAATTGCTGCAGTCCCGCAGTGCAGTTAGGGAGGGAGCTCCAGAATTTTGATCAGTGACAGTGAAGGAACGGCGATATATTTCCAAGTCAGGATGGTGAGTGACTTGGAGGGGAACTTACAGGTGGTGATGTTTTTTACCAAGTTACTGACAGGGATACCTCAGGACATTTGGAATTTGTGTATTGTGGACCCTGAAGAAACAGCAGCTTCAGGCTCATTGTAAAAGGCTTCCCTGGTTCTTTAGAGTCAGCAGCAATTCTATATTTTTCTTTCCCCCTCTGGTAGATTTCCTCTAAAGAAAGAAAGGAAAAACTGGCAATTATATAGCACCTCAGGACCCTTTCAAAGCATAGTCAATGTTGTAATGTAGGAAGCCAAGTTGGGCACAGTAAATTCCTACAAACAGTAATGTGATTAAGATTAAATAATATCTTTTAGTGATGTTGATTAAGAGGTAAAAATTGGCTAGCGTACTGGAGAGGCTCCCCTGCTTTCCTCACCTGGGATCTTTTACATCCACCTGGATAGCAGAGCAATCGCTTTGACTATTTATTGAAGGTTCAGCAAGGAGAATTGGGCTGGTTCTCGGTGGTATACCACTTGTGGGTGGAAGGACAGTTTTGGTTCTGTTTTGGCAAAAAATGCACCATTGACTATTAACGTTCAATTTAGACTGGCAAAGACCATGGGACGGGCATCCGCTGGAATCTTCCTATGTGAAGAAGGTATCCGTCTATCTTTGGAGTTTGCCATGATCTGCTTCTGCATCAACAAATTGAGCAAGTACTGACCTCCTGGGGGTCACATGTGTATTAGAACTCCTGGCCTTTGATCACTGGTACTCTGGATTAGATTGAAGGCTGGAACAATGTGATAGAAGTCTTCTGGCTGCCAACTGGTAGAGAAAGGCATGAAGTGAATTTTGGCCTTCCCACCATATCTGCTAAAGTTTAATCTGTGCTATTCTTGACCTGAGAGTACAGCTGATACTTGTCAATATTGGAGAGAGGTTTATTGTCTCAAACTGAATTCATTCATCTAATAATTAGAAGAGTCGCTGAATGGCAAAAACAATAGTTGAGTTCACAAACATCAAGATAAAATGAAGGACTCACATTTCTGCAGTGAATTTCATGACCTTGAGACATCCCCAAGCAGTTTACAGCCAATTAAATACTTTTGAAGTGTAGTCACTGGTGGAATGTAGGCAGCACAGCAGTCAATTTGCGCACAGCAAGATCCCACAAACAGCAATGTGATCATGTCCAGATAATCTACTTTTTCAGGGTGGAATCATCCGGTCCCATTGGCTGTGGGTGTCATGGTGGGTCTGAGTGGACAATGTAGCGAGAAGGCTTCACGCTGTCATGAAACCAGTTTGTGATTGTCCGTCAACTTTGGGAACTTAATTTTAATACACGTGCATCTCATTATTGAGCCCTCACACTGGAGTCAAATTTGCCAGCCATGTTGGCGTGACCTCAGAACGGCGTGCTGAACTTCGAGGGGAACCCAGAGGTGAGTAAGCTCACCTTGCACAGCACCCATGAGCATCGCCCATAGGACATCGAGGAAGAGACACTGCCCATTCGCAGGGGGTACAAGCAAGTCGCTTTTTCCTGGCTGGCTTTCAGTGAGGTGCTGGGGCAGAAGATCCAGTGTGTGGGGTGGGGCGGGGGGGGGAGCACAGACTGAAGGAAATACACAAGCACTGAATCTGGGGGGGCTGCACTCTTCTTGGCTTTCAGGGTCATGTCTTCCCTGAAGCAGTCCTGGGCTGCAAACATTGAGAAGTGTGCAGGCGGCTGCAGTTTAGACATTACGCCTGGCATGAGGAACTGGTGAGGTAAGGACCTAGTGGGCCAATCAAGGCCGTCCGCCAGTGAGGCAGGGTGTTTCCTGTGACTGCATAATTTATGAGGCAGGGAGGGGGCGAGATGGTGTGAAAACCAGCCATTGCAGGCAGTGGGTAATACATCCTTTTTCACGCCCGCTACCGGACTTAGTGCAATTCTGGGGTGATTCCACCCACAGTCATTTTGAGCAAGGAGTAATATTGGCCAGGACACCAGGGAGAACTCCTCTGGTCTTCTTTGAAATAGTGCTGTTGGATCCTTTACGTCGAATTAAAAGGTAGCCGAGAACTCTGCTAACAGGAGCACAGGCAACGTAAAACCAGCATCAATTGCCTTTTTTAATGCCCTTAACTGGACTCTTAATTAACAGCGGGCATGGCTCCGACTCCCGCTTGTGCCCGCCAACTGAAATATTGCACGAGTGCGCGATGACATCAGGATGCTCACCAGACGTCAGACGCCCCTGTTGGGGTGACCAGTTCCAGGTTGCTGACCCTGTTTAGGCCACAAGGGGCACTCTGAGCCATTTAAGAGTTCGGACAATTTTAATGATAAATTGAAAATAATTTTTGCAAATTTACACATTCCTGTTATAAATTGTACTTTAATCTGGGTTCCTACATTACAACGGTGACTACACTTCAAAGTTAGCTGCAAAGTGCTTTGGGATGACCTGAGGTTGTGAAATGGAGGTCTCTTTTTTTTTAATAAGCTGGTTCAGGAAAAGAAAAGGCAATTGTAAAAAAACATTCAAAATGTAGTTTGAGTCATGGTTCTGTTTCCCTTACTTTTCTCTGTTTTGCGTGTAACTGAGTTTTGAAAGGAATTTCAGTGATTTGAGTGTTTTAGGTTTGCTTTCCAATTTACTTATTAGATTATAAGAGGTAGGACCAGGAGGAGGCCATTTGGCCCCTCGAGCCTGCTCCACCATTCCATAAGATCATGGCTGATCATCTACCTCAGCTCCATCATCCAGCACTATCCCCAAATCTCTTAATCCCTTCGTTCCCAGAAATCTATTGATCTTGGTCTTGAATATACTCAACGATTGAGCATCCACAACCTTCTGGAGTAGACAATTCCAACGATTCACACCCCTCTCGGTGAAGAAATTTCTACTCACCTCAGTTCTAAACGTCTGCCTCCTTAATCTGAGACTGTGACCCCATGTTCTAGATCCCCCAGACCAAGGGAATATGGTCAAGCCCCTTGAGATCATCTCTCATCCTTCTAAACTCCAGGATTTTGACCTAGTCTACTCAATTATGGATAAGTCTCTCAGTTACTGAGAAATGTTTTCTTGATTATGAATTTTGAGTGAATCCTGAAGTATGTGGAGTGGGAGTGAATGACAAAGTCAGACCCAAATGTCCAGTGTTGGAAGCATGTGCTATCATGCTGCACTTCTGAAATGATAAATTTAGACTCTGCACTGTGATCTGGAATGTGCTGCCTGAAAGGGCAGAGGAAGCAGATTCAATAGTAACTCTCAAAAGGAAAATGGATAAATAGTCGAAGAGGAAAATTTTGCATGGATATGGGGAAAGAGCAGGGGCAGTGAGTGGATAGATCTTCCTAAGAGCCATCACAGGCATGATGGACATGGAGATCTGCCAAAAATATAACAGTAAAGTCTTACCTTGATAACAAAGGTTAAAAATTAACTTTAAACTCACCGCTATTAACCATGTTCTCTGCCAGCTGTCTATGGCCTTGAGAATTGAGGTATTTCGCCCATTCCTATCTAAGTTTATGGAAACATTGGGCACTGGATATGCTCCCACTCTAAGACAGGATTCACATATTTTTAATTAGTTCCTGATTGTATTCCAAAGTTCCCCTTGGCACCTGCCCAGTTATTACCTCACAAGCAACACCAACTCGAATTTATATAGCACCTTTACTTCAGTAAGAGTATCACAAGTCACTTCACAGGAACGTTAAGTGGACAAAATTTCAGACCAATTAGGCCACACAAGGAGACATTGGGATGGGAACCAAAAACGTCTGACAGGAGGAAAGAGAAGTAGAGAGAGGGAGATATTTAGGGAGAGAATTCCAGAGCTTAGGCCCTCAGCAACTGAAAGCATATATATATTTGTGGTAAAATAATTAAAATCAGGATGTGCCAAAGGCCAGATTTGGAGGAATGTAGAGATGGCGTAGGGCTGGAGGGGGATTTCAGAGATAGGGAGGGCAGAGGCCATGGAGAGATTTGAAAACAAGCTTGAGACACTGGTGGACCAGGAGACAATGTTCATAATCTCCATAGTGATGGCAGTACCCAGGAGTCAGAGCACATTGCGAGTGCTTTCCTTGACTTTATTCTGAACGAGTCAATGTCCTGAACAAAAACAGAATTACCTGGAAAAACTCAGCAGGTCTGGCAGCATCGGCGGAGAAGAAAAGAGTTGATGTTTTGAGTCCTCATGACCCTTCAACAATTCTGCTGAGTTTTTCCAGGTAATTCTGTTTTTGTTTTGGATTTCCAGCATCCGCAGTTTTTTTGTTTTTGTCAATGTCCTGCTGTGATGAATTAGGTTGTGGCCTGGAGAATCTAGAACTGGGTGGGTCATTTTGGCAACTCACCCGATGATTGAAAACTAGTAAGAAACCAGGAATTGTTGCTTCATTAACAACATCAGGGGATGAGAAATAATACCATATCACAATGGTTTATCAGTAGGAGATACAGCAAATTCATTGGTCAAGGTGTTCAGAGCAGATCCTTCGAAAAGCTCAGATTGAGTGGGTTGGATGACACATTTCCTCTCCTTTCTAAAAAAATGATCAGACAAATAAAATAATGAATGGATCTGTTGCTTAGTAACTATAACTGTGTACAGTTTTGGTCTCCTTATTTAAGGAGGGATAGACTTGTATTAGAAGCAGTTCAGAGAAGGTTCACTAGGCTGATTCCTGGATAAAGGGATGGTCTAAAGAGGAAAGGTTGGGGAGGTTGTACCTGTACCCATTGGAGTTTAGAAGAATGAGAAGTGATCTTATTGAAACATATAAGATTCTGAGGGGACTTGACAGGGTGGATGGTTTTCCCCTTGTGGGGGAGTTTAGGACTATTGGGCATAGTTTAAAATTAAGGGATCTCCCATTTAAGATGGAGATAAGCGAGATTTTCTTTCCCCTCAGATAGACTTTGGAATTCTTTCCACAGAGAGCAATGGAGGCTGGGTCATTAAATATATTCAAGGCTGAGTTAGCCAGGTTTCTGATTGACAAGGGAGTCAGGGGTTGTTGTGGGGGGCAGACAGTAAAGTGGAGTTGAGACACAACCAGATCAGCCATGATTTTATGAAGGGCAGAGCAGTCTCAAGGGGCCGGATGGCTGACTCCTGTTCGTATTTCTTATCGTCTTATATAATTCTAGAGAATGAAACCATTGCCCCTTGATATTCAATGTCATTATCATCGCTGAATCCCCACCACCAGAAACTGAACTGGACTAGCCATATAAATACTGTGGCTACAAGAGCAGGTCAGAGGCTGGGAATCCTGTGGTGAGTAACTCACCCCTTGACTCCCCAAAACCTGTCCACCATCTCCAAGGCACAGTCAGGAGTGTGATGGAATACTCCCCATTTACCTGGATGAGTGCAGCTCCCACAACACTCAAGAAGCTTGACACCATCCAAGACAAAGTAGCCCTCTTGATTGGCAACCCATCCACAAACATTCACTCCCTCCACCACCGACACACAGTAGCAGCAGTGTGTGTACCATCCACAAGATGCACTGCAGGAACTCACCAAGGGTCCTTAAGCAGCATCTTCCAAACCCACGACTACTGCAGGTTTTCTGCCTATTCGCTTGTCTACAGAAAGGTGAATGCGTATGAAAAGAACTAAACCCCTAAGGGATTATTCTCCTTCGACAGCACCTCCCAAACATTTAGCTACCATCTAGAAGGACAAGGGCAGCAGATACATGGGAACACCACCACCTGGAAGTTCCTCTCCAACTCACACACCATTCTGACTTGGAAATATATTGCCGTTCCTTCACTGTCGCTGGGTCAAAATCCTGGAACTCCCTCCCTAACAGCACTGTGGGTGTACCTGCAGCGGTTCGAGAAGACAGCTCACCACCACCCTCTCAAGGGCAATTAGAGATGGGCAATAAATGCTGGTCTAGCCAGCGATGTCCACAACTCATAAATAATTTCTTTTAAAGCCATTTGACATGTTTGGTAGTGTAAAATGAAAGATTTAATCAGCTCGGGAGGCTCAGAGTGGTAGGTAGGAGTTTCCCTCTTGGCAGAGTGGGAGCAGGAAAGAAAAGTATGTATTCATGCAGCTTGATGCTCCTCATAACAGCTCTCGACAGAGCTCACAGAGCAGGTCAAGTGTCCATGTCTGAGTCAGGGACTGGTGAATTTAGAACCTTACAAATACAGAAGGACCTTCTCTGCTCTAAGGAGAACAATCTCAGTTTCTCTCTACACAACTGGTCACTCATCCCTGATATCATTCTAGTAAATCCCCTCTCCAAGGCTTGACAACCTTCCTAAAGTGTGCTGCCCAGAATAGGACACAATGCTCCAGCTGAGGTCTAACCAGCGTGAGAATGGATTTTTTAAACATATTTTAGGGGATATTGTGTTACTCTGTAAAGAAGGCTGGGTGTCTGAGTGTGTGTGTGTGTGCGTGTGTGTGCATGTTTGATTTAATTAAGATGGGCAGAGTTTGATAGGAGTCAGGTTGTCTGGGGTGGGGGTGGGGGTGTAAAACATGAAAAGGATAGAGCTGTTATGTTTGAGGCAAGTAAATAGGTTAGATCTAATATTTGCATTTTTAGATAAGTTGAGAGTTTGTTTGAATATCAAAGGGGAGTCAGAGGTTACAATAAACATATTTACATTTTGCAGGAGCTCCACAGGGAAATAGTAGTGGGGATATTATATTTTATTGATCCGAAAGCAAAGACTAGATGGATATATGAAAGATCGTACATTTGGAAGGGTCTGAGTTTCAAAGAGATGTGCAAAAAATGGAACTGAGATGAAAGGGGCTAAAAGGGTAGTTTAGAGCTGCTGTTAATAGAGATAGCCAGAGCTGTTTGAGCTGTTGAGCTATAGCTGGAGTTCTGGGCTGGGAGAGGATGCCATTTGAATCAGCCATCCAACCAAGCCAGAAAAGTCTTGTGCTGCAGCAAGCAGTTTTATTCTGAAGTGGATTCCACCATAGAGTGGAAGATGGTAAAGGTCAAGTGGTACACCTTTATTGAAGCTTCAGCAGTTTGCCTTGTGTAATATTATTGGATTTCATATCTAGGAGGGAGTGTTGCCTGGAAGGTGTTTACTTGTGGGTTTGACCAAGTAGAGAGTGTTTTGGGGGAATGTTTTGTAAGATTAACTGTAATTATGTAACTGTAACCTTGTGCACCTAAGTTTTTTTTTATTCTTGTTAATAAAACTTTTAATTTTTAAAATCCCAAAAGTGTTACTGTATCTCTTACCGCTGAGATCAGTATGTCCCTTTCTTGCTACCAGAATATAAAAACAAGGTTTGGCCTGTAAGCTAAGTTTCCTTCTGAGATTTGGTTTGCACAGCAATTAACACTGGCTCTGGTCATAACAACGGTGACTTATAAAAGTTTATCTTGACTTGCTTGTTTTTATACACTATTCTCTATTTATAAAACCAAGGAGCCTGTGTGTAGTTCCTTTTTTAAAAAATTACTTTATCAGCTTGTCCTAGCACCTTCAAAGTTTTGTGTCTGTGATTGGTCTAGAGAGAGGGAAAGAAAGAATATAGGAAAATACATCAAATCTAATTTCAGTCTGATGGAATGCATAAACAGATGGCAGAGGTTACAGAAAGCTACTCAGGTGACGATTTTGATATTGAACTAACCAAACATCTTACTGAAGGGCGTACTTTTAAGATGCAAGGGATAATTTAATTGAGCAGACAAATGAATTTCTATGCAATTGAATACATTATATTTGAAATGTAGAGGTAACTTAATGAGCCTGTGCTGTATCAATCAACATGAAAAAGGACTATAGACAAGTTTCGGCACTGCTAGTATACGGTTCCGTGAGAGGGGTGCGTACATCAAGAATTGTGTTGAGGATTGAGCACGCTGATCTCTGCTATGAATTCTGTGTTTCTGTTGCATGAGGTTTCTGAACCAGGACCTTTAAATATTAAAATTGGCCTCCTATTCCCCAACTCACATTGTATAGTACATTAAATACCTTGATCATAAAGTGTGCTTTTCCTGTGTCATATTTACTTCCTTGAACACTTCT
The DNA here is from genome assembly GCF_017639515.1 of Carcharodon carcharias. Classification (NCBI taxonomy): domain Eukaryota; kingdom Metazoa; phylum Chordata; class Chondrichthyes; order Lamniformes; family Lamnidae; genus Carcharodon; species Carcharodon carcharias. Next base: position 4,179,899 of record NC_054467.1, on the reverse strand, counting down.
CCCATAATATTGTCCTGATTGTGTATCCATTAACTCAGCTGGCAAAAACACTGCATCATTGAGAATCCCACAGCACAGAATGAGGCCATTCAGCCTATCCTGTATGTGCTGGCTCTTTGAAAGAGCTATCAAATTGGTTCCGCTCCCCCACCTTTGCCCCATGAGCCTGAAATTTTCTCTTATTCAAGTACTTATCCAATTCTCATTTGAAAGTTACTATTAAATCTGTTTCAGTCACCCTTTCAGACAGGTGCATTCCAGATTGCAACAACTCACTCGTGGAAAAAAATAATTCTTCTCATCTCCCTACCCTGGTTCTTTTGCCAATTACCGTAAACCTGTGTTTTCTGGTTACCAACATTCCTGCCACTGGAAACAGTTTCTCCTTAGTTATTCTATCAAAGCCCTTCACAATTTTGAATGATCCTATTAAATCTCCCCTTAGGCTTCTCTGCTCCAGAGAGAACAATCCCAGCTTCTCTCTCTCTCCCAACTCCAGTCTGTGAACTCATATAACCTGACAACAGTAATCAATGGAATACTTGAGCAATATTGCCTGATGTAAGAGTTCCTTCACCAGAGCTGGTTTCTGGAATTTATTATGGATTTACTGCTGCACAGAAGTTAATCATTTAAACAGCATGTTCATGTTCTTAAACAAAAATGCACAGGGAAGACAAGATTGTGTCTCAGCAACACATGACAGGCTAATTTAATCACAGCAGGCATTTTCTACCTGCCCATTTCCAAATATGGAATCTCACCTGCTGAGATCTCAGTGTGTCTGGCAAAGCTGACATTTATTGCCCATTCCTAATTGCCTTCGAAAAGGTGGCTGGCATTGGAGGCAGTTCAGAGAAGGTTCACTAGGCTGATTCCTGGGATGGAGGGGTTTGTCTTATGAGGAAAGGTTGAGCAGATTGGGCCTAAACTCATTGGAGTTTAGAAGATTTTGAGGGGGCTTGACGGGGTAATTGTTGAGAGAATTTTTCCCCTCATGGGGGTATCTAGAGCTAGGGTGCAGAGTTTCAGGGGTCTCGCATTTAAGATGGAGATGAGGGGGGTCGTTAATATTTGGACAATCTTCCCAAGAGAGCAGTGGAGGCTGGGTTCATTGAATATATTCAAGGCTGAGTTAGACAGATTTTTGATCTACAAGGGAGTCAAGGGTTATGGCGGGCGGACATGAAAATAGAGTTAAGGTCACAATCAGACTAGCCATGATCTTATTGAATGGTGGAGCAGGTTCAAGGGGCCAAATGGCTCCTAATTCTTCCCTCTTCTTTCTTCTTTCTTATGGGGCTGAGCTGTCTTCTTGAATCGCTGCAGTCCATGTGGTGTAGGTACACCCACAGTGCTGTTAGGGAGGGAGTTCCAGGATTTTGACCCAGCGACAGTGAAGGAACGGCTGATATATTTCCAAGTCAGGATGGTGAGTGGCTTGGAGGGGAACTTCCAGGTGGTGGGGTTCTCATGCACTTGTTGCCCTTGTCCTTCTACATAGTAGAGGTCACAGGTTTGGAAGGAGCTGTCGAAGGAACCTTGGTGAATTGCTGTGGTGCAATTTATAGATGGTATACACTGCTGCTACTGTGCATTGATGGTGGAGGGAGTGAATGTTTAAGCTGGTGGATGGAGTGAATGTTAGAGGTGGTGGATAGAGCACTGAATAAATGGGCCACTTTGTCCTGGATGGTGTCGAGCTTCTTGAAGCTGACATCAGGAAATAATGTACACACGCGACCCATTTTACCACTATTCAGTTTAATGGGTGGAAGACTGGGGGTGGTGTGTGTTTGCGATTTCTTGATATCTACTTCAGGCAGGTGAGTCTGCGCACTGGGAACATGCAATTGCAATAATATGTTTATAAAAATCTGATGGTGACATTGTCAGTTTGATGGGTAAATTGAATTAAAGTTACTGCTCTGAATAGGGGAAAAAGGATAAAGAGAAGACCAATTCTTTCTTATCACTAGATTCTCATATCACCTCTTTTACAATTGCTGGTGTTAACGAGGTAGTAAAACTGCAGACCCCAATCTGAGGCTGCTCCTGTCCCGTTAATGTCAGACGAGAGTCACACCAAATTGACCCCAATGTGTACAAGCAGAGTATCCAAAACCACCTGGACTTCACCAAGATGCTAATGTTTTCTGTAGGAATCCTCATTAGCCCCAGCTGGACCTCTTCCTCCTGAGAGTCACAACTCCCAGGTATGGCAACATCAAAAAAAGGAGCTGTAATGAAATTCTAATTCTGTGCACTAGCAACCTGGTGATATGTAATCCCGAGGTATCAGCAGCCACAGCTGCAGCCAAGATATGAGCTGACCTTGGTAGTTTCAGCTTTCATCTGTCTCTCCAAACCGTCTTGTACTGACTGCGAGGAATTGATTTACTTTCCTCTTTTCCCTCTTCATTGATGCAGATTTACAGAAAATGGAAAGGAATCTGATACAAAGGCTGAAAACAACCCCCCATAGGGTTAAAATCAACAACAGATGTTAGATGGCGCAATGAACAGAGATGAAGAGGGTGGGGAGCCGGGTCTTTTATAGATGATGGTACAACGTCTCTCATCATCCAAACACTTGTCGTTCCCAGTTTTGGTTTCAAGGTTTCTGGGATTTGTTCACTTTCTGAAAGATTGATACTTAATTCTAGTTTTTACATCGTAGGACCTTTTGCTGCCGGGTACCATGTGGACAATACTCTCTTTCTGGGGCATAAACGCTTACTCTCTCAGAAATGGCAGAGATGGGAGACAGCCACTGATGGCCTTGACCCCTGGAGCTGACTGTCTGGGAGGGCATTGGAAGAGGTGAGCAGAAACAAAAAGCTCAGCTGAATGAGAAGAGAGCCAAGAGAAAACAGAGGCCAGTGAGTCATGCACCTTCTCAGACCCACTGTTTCCCTCTGCAGTGAATGCGGCACAGAATGAGAGACCAGAGTGGAGATCCTGAGCCACGCCAGACGATTCTTAACTCAGAGTTGACTGCTATGGCACAAACCATCAAGCTACAAGATTGTTGGCTGCCAAAAAAGGATCACTCAGGTGGTCAGAAACTCTCAATATGTTTACCAAATAAAGTTTATCAATCTCTGTTTTGAAATTTTCAATTGACCTCCAGCCTCAGCAGCTTTTTTGGGGGGAGAGAGTTCATATTGTCACTCCCATTTGTGTGAGGAAGTGCTCCCTGACATCACCACTGAACGGCCTGGCTCGAATGTTAAGTGTTGTGGACTCCCCCTACCAGAGGAAATACTTTCTCTCTATCGACCCTATCGAATCCTTTAATCACCTTAACCACCTCAATTAGATCACCTCTTAATCTTCTGTAATCTAGGGAATACAAGCCTAGTCAGTGCAACCTCTAATTGAGCCTCTGCACTACCCTCCTCACCCCTTAAGTTGGGCCTCGCTAGCCCACCTCTCGTTGCTCTCTGATTAAAGTCTTCACAGCTGCCAATTCCCTTCTCTTCCAGGTTTTTCTGTCTCTCTAAATACCCAACTTCCCCACCACTCCTCCACTAGGATAGTCAGCATGCAGCACTGCCAGGATTTACACGTCAGCTTCCCTCTTTCTTACCGGGAGCTATCTGTGAATGAATGGAGACCCCGAGCTGGAGTCTGCATTAGGATTACAAGGCTGATGGAGGACCCCATCCAGCCACAATAGCGTGATTGAGAGGAGAATCTCGCCCATGAGCAGGCCCCGTCTGATGGCTCTGCCCTTTAGGACTCTGTACACTCAGTCCGTGATGGCACTATTGAGGCTATGTTGATTTTAGACATTGAATTCCTCCACCAAGGTTACGTTCTGCATTGCCCTGCCTGAAGGCCATGAACCCCCTGATTTCGGCATATTTGTATCACGTTATGGCCTTGGCTTTAGGGGTTTTAATGTTCTGCTGGGAATTCTACCAAAATCAGATAAGCTGTACATAATGTTAACTTGTAACACTTACACTGTCACTGCAGCTATCAAGCAGCATCTGCTTAGCAATAACCTGCTCACTGACGCTCAGTGCGGGTTCCACCAGGGTCACTCAGTTCCTGACTTCATTCAGCCTTGGTTCAAACATGGACAAAAGAGCTGAACTCCCAAGGTGAGGTGAGAGTGACTGCCCTTGACATCAAGGCAGCATTTGATCGAGTGTGGAATCAAGGAGCCCTAGCAAAACTGGAGTCAATGGGAATCAGGGGGAAAACTCTCTGCTGGTTGGAGTCATACCTAGCACAAAGCAAGATGTTTGTGGTTGTTGGAGGTCAGTCATCTCAGCTCTAGGACATCACTGCAGGTGTTCCTCAGGGTAGTGTCCTAGGTCCAACCACCTTCAACTGCTTCATCAACGACCTTCCTTCCATCATAAGGTCAGAAGTGGGGATGTTCACTGATGATTGCACAATGTTCAGCACCATTCGCAACTCCTCAGAAACTGAAGCAGTCCATGTCCAAATGCAGCAAGACCTGGACAATATCCAGGTTTTGGCTGACAAGTGGCAAGTAACATTCACGCCACGCAAGTGCCAGGCAATGACCATCTCCAACAAGAGAGAATCTAACCATCTCCCCTTAACATTCAATGGTGTTACCATTACTGAATCCCCCACAGTCAACATCCAGGGGTTACCATTGACCAGAAACTGAACTGGACTAGCCATATAAATACTGTGGCTACAAGAGCAGGTCAGAGGCTGGGAATCCTGTGACAAGTAACTTACCTCCTGACTCCCCAAAGCCTGCCCACCATGTACAAGGCGCAAGTCAGGAATGTGATGGAATACTCCCCACTTGCCTGGATGAGTACAGCTCCAACGACACTCCAGAAGCTCGACACCATCCAGGACAAAGCAGTCCGCTTGATTGGCACCTCATTCACAAACATTCACTCCCTGCACCACTGACACACAGTAGTAGCAGTGTGTACCATCTACAAGATGTACTGCTTGAATTCACCAAGGTTCTTTAGACAGCACATTCCAAACCCACAACCGCTACCATCTAGAGGGACAAGGGTGCAGATAGATGGAAACACCACCACCTGGAAGTTGCCCTCCAAGCCACTCATCATCCTGACTTGGAAATATATCGTCGTTCCTTCACTGTTGCTGGATCAAAATCCTGGAACTCTCTCCCTAACAGCACTGTGGGTGTACCTACACCACATGGACTGCAGCGCCTCAAGAAGGCAGCTCACCACCACCTTCTCAAGGGCAATTAGGGATGGGCAATAAATGCTGGGCCAGCCAGCGATGCCCATGTCCTATGAATGAATTTAAAAAAACACTTTGAAAACAAATTCATTGGTTGTGAAACATTTTAGGGCATCCTGTGAAAGGCCTGATGCAAATGTTTCCTTTTAAACTTGTCCCTTGGGTTTTCTGAACAAAATTTAGTCTGATGGATAAATGTTAGGAGGCTTTGTGGTGTAGTAGGCAGTGTGCCTGCCTCTGAGCTAGGAGCTCTAGATCCAAGTCCCTTTCCAGGACTATGGTGGCCACGGAAGGTGTGTTCATAACGTGGCCAAACAGGTTGATTATTGGCCTGTAAATCCTTCCGACACGCTTACAGTGAAAAAGCAGGAGAGATTCCTGGTCAGTCATGTGTGATGCCCCTAAAGCTATAGCGTCTGGCTTCAGGCTAGTGACACGTTCCAGGATAAACAAGCTAGGAAACAGGCGTGGGTGTGTACTTTGTCTGCCTCGTGTGTGTCTATAAGTTAAAAGTTTCTAAGTCTGAGGATAGATGTTATTGCAGTCCTCGAAGAGTTAACGATCAACATGTATTTAGGACTTCACGTTGAAACTTTATACGCATGCAACAGATTTTTTTTTTTACTTCTTGGCTGCAGGTAGCTTATCTGGGGCCAAGAGTCTTTGCTATCAGAGAGGGAGAGGGATTGCTCAATGCAGCACTTTGCCAAGATGGAGAGGTCGACCTCTTTCATAATGGATCTTGCACAGGCAGCCATGACAGATATCTGCAACGTTTAATAACTCACTCAGTGCCCTTTCTTCAGAAAAACACAAGATGAGGGGAATTACATTGCATTGTCTGAGATGAGGTCATTGCTAATTGAAGTTACCTGAGTAGCAGGCCCCTTATTCTGCCGTGATTGCAGATACAATAACAAGTCACAGTTGGGTAAAATGGATCTTCAATTCTAGTTATAATTAGGAGATACAAAGAACAGGCAGCTGAATCTATGTGCTTGCCAAAAATACACAGCAAAGGCCAAATAACATCAGATGGTCAGATCTACATCTGAGAAATTCATCAAGGACTACACAGCTCCCCTGTTGACTGATGGCAGTTCTCGGCCAGATGCTCCATTTATATTTTCAGAAAAGTTAGTTGAAGTGTTCATAGTTTAATGTTTAACCAGAATCTGAAAGTGATAGACTACAAATGTAACCCTTTCTTGCACTGGATTAACATTTGCCGATTTTATTTTCACCTTTATTTCCATTGGCGGATTGGTGATTCTATTTTTATTCATTCACGAGATGGGGGCTTTGCTGGCTGGGCCAGCATTTATTGCCCAGCCCTAGTTGCCCTTGAGAAGGTGGTGGTGAGCTGCCTTTTTGAATCACTGCAGTCTATGTGTTGTAGGTACACCCACAGTGCTGATAGGGAGGGAGTTCCAGGATTTTGACCCAGTGACAGTGAAGGAACAGTGATATATTTCCAAGTCAGGGTGGAGTGTGGTTTGGTGGGGAACTTCCAGGTGGTGGTTTTCCCATGTGTTTGCTGCCCTTGTCTTTCTAGATGGTAGTGGTCGTGGGTTTGGAAGGTGCTATGTAATAAACCTTGGTGAGTTCCTACAGTGCATCTTGTAAATGGTACACACTGCTGCTACTGTGCGTCAGTGGAGGAGGGAGTGAATGTTTGTGGATTGGCTGCCGATCAAGAGGGGCTGCTTTGTCCTGGAAGGTGTCAAGCTTGAGTGTTGTGGGAGCTGCACTCGCCAAGGCAATGGGGGAGTATTCCATCACAATCCTGACTTGTGCCTTGTAGATGGTGGACAGACTTTGGGGAGTCAAGAGGTGAGTTATTTGCCACAGGATTCCCAGCCTCTGACCTGCTCTTGTAGCCACAGTATGTATATGGCTAGTCCAGTTCAGTTTCTGGTCAATGGTAACCCCCAGGATGTTGATTGTGGGGGATTCAGTGATGGTAATGCCATTGAACATGAAGGAGCGATGGTTAGATTCTCTCTTGTTGGAGATGGTCATTGCCCAGCACTTGTGTGGCGTGAATGTTACTTGCCACTTGTCAGCCAAAACCTGGATATTGTCCAGTTCTTGTTGCATTTGGACATGGACTGTTTCAGTACCTGAGGAGTTGTGAATGGTGCTGAACATTGTGCAATCATCAGCGAACATCCCCACTTCTGACTTTATGACGGAAGGAAGGTCATTGATGAAGCAGCTGAAGATGGTTGGGCCAAGGACATATTTTTAAATGCATTTAAAACAGGAAATGCTGGAAAAACTCAGCAGTTCTGGTAGCATCTGTGGAGAGAATCAGAGTTAACGTTTCAAGTCCGTATGACTCTTCTTTAGAGCTAAACATTAACTCTGTATCTCTCTCCACAGGTGCTGCCTGACCTGCTGAGTTTTTTCAGAATTTTCTGTTTTAATTTCAGATTTCCAGCATCTGCAGCATTTTGCTTTTATCTCAATGCCTTGTTGGCCCTGGCAGTTTCTCTCTGTCCAACATTGTCTCAGTCTGGCAATACTTTCCACCTCCTCCCTATCTCTATAATCCAGCTCCAGCTCTACAACCCTGTGAGAACTCTCTGCTCCTCCAATTCTAGCCTCTTGAAAATCCACTATTTTAATCGCTGCACCATTGGCGGCCATGCCTACAGCTACCTGGACCTCTCCCTTCCAAAACCTCCCCACCTCTCGCTCCTCATTTAAGATGCTCCTTAAATTCTAGCACTTTAACCAACCTTTTGGCTGCCTGCCCTAATGTCTCCTTCTGTGGCTCCATGTCATTTTTTTGTCTGACTATACTCCTATGGGGAGGTCTTGTGGTGCAGTGGGTAGTGTCCTTGCTTTGGAACCAGAGGCCCCGGGTTTAAGTCCCAGTCCAGGGACTTGATGTCCTAGGAAGGTGCATTCATAATGCAGCCAAACAGGGTGATTATCAACTTGGAAATCCTTCCAAATACGCCGATGGCAGGGGTAAGGGTGGGAGGGTCTCCTGGTCAGCCGTGTGCAATATGATGTGGTGCCCCTCAAACTGTAGACTCTAGCGATAGGCTACTGACCTGTTCCAGGAAAAACTAGCTTTGGAAACAGATGTAAGCATGTGCTTCACCTGCTTATGTGTCGCTAAGTACAGGGAGAGAACCAAGAAAGAGAGGGATAATCCTGTGCAGCACCTTGTGATGTTTGACTATAGTAAAGACCCTGTAGCAAAGGGGTAATGTTGCTGGACCAGTAATCCAGAGAGCAGGATGATATCCAGTGATAGGAGTTTGAATCTCACTGTGGCAGCTGGAGAACTTAAATTCAATTGATACATCTGGAATAAAATGCTCATCTCATTAATTTGGTCGCTGTGTAAAAAAAAAAATCAGGAAAACTGTCACCTGACCTACACGTGACTCCAGACCCACAGCAACATGGTTAACCCTGACTGCCCTCTGAGGTGGTGCAGCTGCAGCAATTGAGTTTTTCAGTGATCGCAAAGTGCTACAGAGAGCGTCATGTGGCTGGCCATACTCCACATGGGCTGCAGTGTTTCAAAAAGGTGGCACATTACCCACCTTCTCGCAGGTAATTAGGGCCTAGCCAGTATGTCCCAATATATGAACGTAACGTATTATTGCCAAGGCTGCTTCAGCATTTCAGACCAAGGTAATTGGGTTGTTGTTGTTCTGTTGTTGCATTGAGGCTGGACACCCCCCACGCTCATCTGTTCCAGTGCTGACCACAGCTCTTTTACTGTGGTCAGCTTCATTTCAATAGCTTTGACTGGCTTCCAAATGGCTTCCTATTCCGTCAGGAAGCTTAACATATGTGCAGGGACTGGGCTGCGGAGGTGGGGGTGGAGGGGGTAAGAGTGGAAACAGCTCCTGCAAAGCATGGGTGTGACCTGGCTGTCTTTACACAAACACAGAGGAAGACCATTGACTCTTACAGCATTATCCTGCCATTCTCTACAAGTGTTCATCAACCCGTATCCAACAACACTCTTTTAGGGAACAGGAGTTACATTTTAAATACCCTCCCACAAGATTAAATGAATGAGCAAAACTGTGGCAGATGGAGCTCGATTTGGAAAAGTGTGAAATCATCCATTTTGGATTCAAGGAAAGAATCAGAGTATTTTCTAACTGCTGAGAGGCTAGAAACTGTAGAGGACTGGGGAGATTTGAAAATCCTCTCCTCTTAATCTAACCCTTGGAGCTGTGTAACAACCTGGTGAATCTGCACTGTACTCTTTCCAAGGTCACTGTGTCCTCTATAAGAGTTGGTGCTCAGAGCCTTACACAATAGTCCCGACGTGGTCTATCCAGGTCTCTGGATAATTGTAGCAACATTTCCTCCTCTTTATATTCTAGCTCTTTCATTATAAAGACTAGTATTCCATGAATTTTATTGATCATTTTCTGTACCTGATTGCTACGTTTTAATGGTCTGTGTAAATGGGTCCCTGAATCTCTTTGGGTCTCCTCTGTTTCTCAGTTTTCACCGTTTAACTAATACACTGATCAATTCAATTTTGGCTCAAAATAGATGACCTCACACTTGCCCAACTTAAAATCCACCCATGACAGTTTTCCCCAATTACGTAATGTGGCATCTGTCACATCACCAACTCCTATTTATATGGCACTGTTACCGTGGTAAAACATCCCTAGGCCATGTCTCAAGCATAACCAGACACTGAGCCACGTACAGAAGAATGAGGACCGGTGACCAAGAGCTTTAGTCAAAGACCTACAGAGCATCTTAAAGGAAGGAGAATGAGGTAGTGAAATGAGAAGGTTTAGGGAGAGAATTCCAGAGATTCGGGCCGAGGCAGCTGAACATAAGAGCATAAGAAATAGATATGAAGGTACAGCCGCCAGTGTAAAGACCAGACACTTTCAATGCATGGTAATTGTGCTGCAGACTGCAATGTACTGAGTGGTGAGCACTTACAAGAGGTATATGACATCACCCTGTAACAGCAGCCACTGACCAACCAATACTGAATAAACATTGTGATTTCTGTTTGCTATTTTATAACTTGGTTAAAAAATTGGCTCACATTTAGAGCAGATATTAGAGATATTAGCAGGTATCAATGATTTACTCTCAAACTTTTCAACCGTGCCAATTTCAGAGTTTTGATTCTATCATATTTTGCAGTAAAGCAGCATTACATCCTTAAATACTTCAGATGGGGTTACAGGCCGGGTTACAGACAGGGTTACAGAGCCAGTTACAGAACAGGTTACGGATGGGGTTACAGAACGGGTTATAAGAAAGATTACAGGCCGGGTTACAGAACAGGTTACAGAATGGATTACAGAGTGGATTACAGAACGGGATACAGACCGGGTTACAAACCGGGTTACAGTGTGGGTTACAGAACGGGTTACAGTGCGGGTTACAGACCAGGTTACAGACCGGGTTACAAAGTGGGTTACAGAGTGGGTTACAGAGCAGATTGCAGACCAGGTTACAGACCAGGTTACAGACCAGGTTACAGTCCATGTTACAGACCAGGTTACAGACCAGGTTACAGACCGAGTTGCAGAGTCACATGAGGGGACATGCTTCTTAAAATTTTAAAATTCTTTATTTTTCATTTTTTAAATCTTCAGCTCCCTGAGGCAGCTCTGTGTCGGGGAGCTTTCACTGCACACGTGAAATTGTCCACCCACCTCCTTCCCCAGTCACACAGGCAGCACTGAGAACTGCAGCACACGTTTCAGCACCCGTGAAACCACGGCTGTGGCCCGATCGCAGGCACCGGCCGGCTTTCTGACCGCTCCTGCTCGGCCCAACAAGCAGGCCTGACAAGGGCAAAATTCTGCCCCAGGTTACAGACTGGTTACAGACTGGTTACAGACCCAGTTCCAACTTCAGGCTTTAGCTTCCAACTTTTGCACGCATCCACCGAGTGAAATGTCACACAAGTGAGAGATGATGTGGGACACTCACCCTCTCGCACGGTTTTACACCTGATCAGGTCGGGCGCAGGCCTACCCACAGGACATAAAATTCTGCTGCAGTTTACAGACCGGGTCACAAACCGGGTTACAGACCGGGTCACAAACCGGGTTACAGACCGGGTCACAATCCGGGTTACAGACCGGGTCACAAACCGGGTTACAGACCGGGTCACGATCCGGGTTACAGACCGGGTCACGATCCGGGTTACAGACCGGGTCACGATCCGGGTTACAGACCGGGTCACGATCCGGGTTACAGACCGGGTCACAAACCGGCTTACAGACCGGGTCACGATCCGGGTTACAGACCGGGTCACGATCCGGGTTACAGACCGGGTCACGATCCGGGTTACAGACCGGGTCACGATCCGGGTTACAGACCGGGTCACAATCTGGGTTACAGTCTAGGTTACAGTACAGGCTGCAGAGAGTTGTAGATCAGGTTAGAGACCAGGTTACCGTCCAGGTTACGGACTCGGTTACAGATCGGGTTACAGATCAGGTTGCAGTCCAGGCTACAGTCCAGATTACAGACTGGGTTACAGACTGGGTTACAGTCCAGGTTACAGAGCGGGTTACAGAGCAGTTGCAGACCATGCTGCAATCTAGGTGGCAGACCAGGTTACAGGTCGAGTTACAGTCCGAATTGCAGACTGAGTTGCAGGCCAGGTTACAGACCGGGTTATAGACTAGCTTACAGACCAGGTTACAGATCAGATTACAGAGGGGGTTACAGACCAGGTTACAGAGCAGATAACAAAGGGGTTACAGACCGGGCTCCAGACTGTGTTGATGGTCAAGGAAACCTCGCGAGTGTGCTTCCCTCGTCTGGGCAGTACTAGGGCCTCATCACCAACATCATCGCCTTCGTGGACCTCCTCACCCTCATCCCCATTGGCGTCCTCCTCATCTGAGGAGTCCTCCAGCTCCTCCACATCCTTCTCAGCCAGCTCGTCTCCCCGTTGCAGCACCAGGTTGTAAAGGATGCAGCAGATGACGACGATGTGTGACACCCTCTGCGGGCTGTATTGCAGGGCTCCACCAGACTGGTCCAGGCACCGGAACCTCATTTGCAGCATCCCGATGGTCTGCTCCGCCAAGGTGTGAGTTGCAGCATCAGCCTCATTACCGTTACTCTGCTGCAGACTGAGGCCGCTGCACGGGTGTCATCAGCCACGTCCTCTGTGGGTAGCCCTTGCCTCCAAGGAGCCAACCCTGCAACTACTGTGGACCCTGGAAGACTTCAGGGATCTGTGACCGATTGAGAATGTAGGAGTCGTGCACACTCCCTGGAAACCATGCGCAGACCTGCAGGAAGCGTTTGTGGTGGTTGCACACCAGCACATTCAGCAAGTGGAGTCCCTTGTGGTTGACCACATGTTGCGTCGGAGATCTGAGCACCACATGAGTGCAGTCAATGGCATCCTGCACCTGTGGGAAATCTGAGATCTGGGCAAATCCAATTGCTCTTGCATCCTGGCTGCCCTGGTCCCAGGCAAAATGCACAAAGCTGTGTAGCCCTCGTGAGGATGGTATCCATGACCTCATGGATGCATTTGTGGGTGGAGGCTTGTGATATCCCAGGGGTCACCTGTGGAGCCCTGAAAGGAGCCACTGGTGTAGAAATTGAGCGCCACAGTCACTGGCAGTGGATGCCCTCCATGTCCCCATGGAGCCAAATCCTGCACCAGATGGCAGGTGTGAGTAGCCAGTTCCCTAGACATGTGCAGACTTCAATGACACTGGTTCTCAGTCATCTGCAGGAATGAAAAGCGGCATCTATACACCCTGGGTCTAGCTGGGTGTTGACCAGCGACAGCTCACTGTGACTCTTCAGTGGCGTGTGCGGGAGCTCCGGTCACCCGTTCTTCCAGAGGCTGCTGCTCCTCCCTCTGCACAGCCAGGCGACTTAGTCGCTCTCTCCTCCATCACATCTGCTCTCTGTACACCACGAGGCACATAACTAGGTTACCAGGCATGCACTCCTCCTGCAGGATGAAAGAGAGAGACATGAGGGTTAGCATGGGTGCACTAAAAACCTGTCTTGCTTGGGTCTGAAGGCTCCTTAAGGTGTCCCAGAGAGTGCTGGCCACCACTTGGATGGCCAAAAATTAGTGCACTGCCTGGCTGCCCGAAACCCCACCCACCTCTGCCCCACTCCATCCGACCAATTGGTGGCAGCTTTGTCCATTGGGCTGCATGCTGTACTCTCAGTTCGGGCGCAGTCATTCTCCTAACCATGGGGGAGACTGTTCCAAATGGGATGATGACATTGCAAAGGGTCGTGAGTGCCTCCAGCAGTGAGTGCTCCATGGCCAGCTTTAGCAAGTAGATTATACAACGTGCCCAGTCATCTAACTGTTCTGCAGTCCACTAAAACACTCATTAGTTTGCAGTAAGTGCCCAAGGGGTGAAAGGCTCTGGAGCACTTGATGGCATTTTGATGCCTCTGCATTGCTTGAGTGGGCAGAGAAGCTAGAGGCCAGAATCCAATCATATCAATGTGGCTGTGTCTGAACTGTCCCAGCTGCAGAGGAATAATCACTTTATACAAGGTTTCCTAATGCCTGGCCGCTTCCCTTGCCCACACACCCTGCTCTCCCCCCACCCCGCACGTGCTTGTGCACTATCTTCAACTGCAGGGCAGCCCTTGCTTCCCACCCACCTCTCCCCAGTCACCTCAACCACAGGGCAACCCTTGCCACCCAGCCCCTCAACGTGCCCCAACCACAGGGCAACCCTTGCCACCCACCCACCTCTGCAATATGCATTAACCTTGAAATCCAGCAGCGACCTGGGCGAGCGCTCTACAATGTTACTGTGTACTCACCGCCAAGTTCCCCTCAAAGTGCAGCCCGCCAAGTGCACACCTTTTATATGTTGTTGTGAAACACGTCGGCGTGTGGGTGGTCAATCCAGGGGTAGGGGTGATTTCGGTGGGCTGGTCTTATAATGACGTGCTGACATATTAAAATGAGGTCCACAATGGTCCAATGGTGGGAAACGCAGCCCAACAGCGGTGGGTAGAGTGGATGATCACTAACTAGTTTCACGACAGCATCAAACCGATTTTTGGGTTTCTCGCCATATTGTCCACTCACCACCGAACACCCCCAACATCAGCGGGCACAGAAACTCCCGGCCATTGTCTTTCTTTGTTTTAAAAATAGCGCATCCTTGTAACAATGCACACAGACAATGCCCTGCACCCACACAAACCCCTGCACCCACACAGACCCCTGCACCCACACAGACCCCTACACAGACACAAACCCCTGCACCTACACAAACCCCTACACACACACACAGACCCCTGCACCCACACAGACCCCTGCACCCACACAGACCCCTGCACCCACACAAACCCCTGCACCCACACAGACCCCTGCACCCACACAAACTCCTACACACACACACAGACCCCTGCACCCACACAGACCCCTGCACCCACACAGACCCCTGCACCCATACAGACCCCTACACACACACACAGACCCCTGCACACACACAGATCCCTGCACTCACACAGACCCCTACACACGCACACAGACCCCTGCACACATACAGACCCCTACACACCCACACAGACCCTTGCACCCATACAGACCCCTACACACGCACACAGACCCCTGCACACATACAGACCCCTACACACCCACACAGACCCCTGCACCCATACAGACCCCTACACACACACACAGACCCCTGCACACACACAGATCCCTGCACACACACAGACCCCTACACCCACACATGCAGACCCCTGCATCCATACAGACCCCTGCACACACACACAGACCCCTGCACACACACAGATCCCTGCACACACACAGACCCCTACACACACACAGACCCCTACACCCACACAAACCCCTACACCCACACATGCAGACCCCTGCACCCATACAGACCCCTACACACACACACAGACCCCTTCACACACACAGATCCCTACACACACAAACAGACCCCTACACCCACACATGCAGACCCCTGCACCCACACAGACCCCTACACACACACACAGACCCCTGCACCCATACAGACCCCTACACACACACACACAGACCCCTGCACACACACAGACCCCTGCACCCACACAGACCCCTACACACGCACACAGACCCCTGCACACATACAGAGCCCTACACACCCACACAGACCCCTGCACACACACAGACCCCTGCACCCACACAGACCCCTACACACGCACACAGACCCCTGCACACATACAGACCCCTACACACCCACACAGACCCCTGCACCCATACAGACACCTACACACACAGACCCCTGCACACACACAGATCCCTGCACACACACAGACCCCTACACCCACACATGCAGACCCCTGCATCCATACAGACCCCTGCACACACACACAGACCCCTGCACACACACAGATCCCTGCACACACACAGACCCCTACACACACACAGACCCCTACACCCACACAAACCCCTACACCCACACATGCAGACCCCTGCACCCATACAGACCCCTGCACACACACACAGACCCCTGCACACACACAGATCCCTACACACACAAACAGACCCCTACACCCACACATGCAGACCCCTGCACCCACACAGACCCCTACACACACACACAGACCCCTGCACCCATACAGACCCCTACACACACACACAGACCCCTGCACACACACAGATCCCTGCACACTCACAGACTCCTACACCCACACATGCAGACCCCTGCGCCCATACAGACCCCTGCACACACACATAGACCCCTGCACACACACACAGACCCTGCACCCACACACAGACCCCTACACAAACTCACACAGACCCCTGCACACACACACACAGACCCCTGCACACACATCATACCCTTGCACCCATACAGACCCCTGCACACGCAGACCCCTGCACCCATACAGACCTCTCCACACACACACAGACCCTGCACCCACACACACAGACCGCTACACACACACACACACACACACACACACACAGACCCCTACACACACACAGACCCTGCACACACACAGAGCCCTACACACACACACACACACACACACACACACACACACACACACACACACACACACACACACACACACAGACCCTGCACCCACACACACAGACCCCTACACACGCACAGACCCCTGCACCCATACAGAACCCTACACACACACACAGACTCCTGCACCCATACAGAGCCCTACACACACACAAACAGACCCCTGCACCCACACAGACCCCAACACACACACACTCCTATCCATGTATCCCTGAACACATACACATTTATGCACGCACATACCTATCCATGTACCCCTGAACACATATACATTTACACAAGTACACACACCCTTTTATGCACACACCCTTTCACACACAGCCTGCACACATACATCACATCTCTACAAACATGTACCAACTCAATCCTACAAATGCACACCTGTGTATACACACAGAAACATGAACACAGACACCCACGTACGTGGGCTACAAACACATTCCTATACACATCCACACCCTCCTATACATATCCACATCCTTCAATACATATACTCTTAAATGCACAGCTCTGCACGGGTATATTCTTACACACACCCTCCTGTACACACACCCCTATAAGCACATCCGTATATATACTCTCACACAAACACACTGGGCAATAATCTCCACCCCCCCCCCCCAGTAGGGGGGGATGTGTCGGGAGTGCGCTCTTTCACGCATGCGCGCAAAAGGGCTCACAGATCTCCCTGAGGCTAAGTGCTGCCTCAGGGACATCGGCTCAGGTTTGAAACATTAAATAAAGATGAGAAAAAAAATTACTGACATGTCCATTTGTGCCACTGTCACATGAGCTGGGAAAGGTCAATTTCTTTTATTTAGAGATATCATACAAATTTTAATAACCTCATGAAACCTCATCCCGCCCGTGGATGAGGTTTCTGCAGGGCTCCGGGCCCTGCCCGACAACATTAAGGTCCATTAATCACTTTAATGACTTTTTTAATGGCCTTAACAGGCCTTTGACAGTTCAGTGGACGTGCAGCCGATTCAGCTGCTCGCCCGCCAAACTGAAAATCTAAATGATGCGGGGTGATGTCATTTTACGCATCAACGAGTGGGCCTTGTACCCCAGCTCGCTGACTGGAAGATACAGCCCCTCGTGTCAACGTATTTATTTATTTCTTGTCCCAATTCTCGCCCCGGTCCATGTGGCAACCCATTCAATGCAAGTTCCATATACAAACGACCCACAGGACTGTACTTACAATTTCTCACATGGAAAGTGGTTTGGCTAACCTGTCTTTAAACTATGACTCATGCCCGATACCATTACATGTCTCTGGCTACATTCTCTCAGACATAATGGAACCATCATTAACCTGTCAAGAAATTAGACCGGGATTTTCCATCAGCCAATTAGCAGAGAACATCTAAACTGGAATCACATACACTTCTCCAAAATGCCCTGCACCAATGAGCACACAACAAAATACATCTAAATTCTTAGTTTCACTCCTTTTTAATTTAAGGCTATCAATTTCCCTTTCTCGTCTCTTGGATCTTCACTGGCTCCATCCCATCGAGCCAATAGGAGATGGCAGGACTACGGACAGATTTTCAACGCACAGTAAAACAAATGTAAATGTAAATAAAAATGTTTCTCAGCTTCTAAATATAACGAGTAACCTGGAAAACCCACGAGCACTGACCCACATGATACATCAGCCCTGAAAAACTGAACCAGCTTCAGTGCTAATTCCATCACCTCCACAAAGACTGCCTTCTCTGTACATCCACTACATTGTTCCTCACCACCCGAAGGCTCTGCTTATTCACTGCTGAAAGCCTCATCATTGCCTTTGTTACCCCGAGACTCGACTAAATGTTCTCCTTTCCAGGCACCCAGCTTCTACCCTCCTATAGCCTTGAGTGCATCCAAATCTCTGCTTTGATACCCCAACCTTCACCAAAACCTGTTCAACCATCACTCCTGGCACTTTCTGACCTAGACTCTGTTAAACAATGCCTTGAGTTTAAAAATTCTCATTCTCGTTTTCAAATCCCTCCACGGCCTCGTCCCTCCCTATCTCCGTAACTTCCTCCAGTCCTAAAACCCCATGAGAAAGCTATGCTTCTCCAACTCTTGCCTCTTGAACATCCCCAATTTTAACCACACCGCCATTGGCGGCTGTACCTTCAGCTGCCTGGGATCAAGCTCTGGAATTCCCTCCCTAAACCTCTTGGCCTCTCTCTTTCCTCCTTTTAATACACTCCTCTCTCCCTATCTCTTTCACTGAGCTTTGGTCCCCCTGCCCTCATATCTACAGATGTGGTTCAGTGTCAATTCTCTTCCTGTAAAATGGGACATTTCCCAATATTAAAGGTGCTATTTCAATGCAAGTGAATTTTGTGACCCTTTGAAATGATTACAAGACCTCAGGGAATAATTTCTGTTTGCGCGGACACCACTGTCAGAGTTAGTCTTCTTTCAATTTTAATCTCAAGTACAGTACGTTCTGCATATGGACTGTCTGTTACTGTCAAAGACATTGCTCCTGTCCTGTCCTTTTAACAGGCATCTATAACTCATGAATTATTAAACAATTTACACACTATTTACACTTACAAATGGTAAACCTTTGAAATATGCCGAGCCCCATATTCAAGGAATATGATGACTGCGCAAATCAACCCGAGTGTGGCTTCATTTTGTAGTTAAACAAGGTTTGTGATTCCCATTCAAACAGACTGATCCCTGCTATCGAACAACTGTTCAATAAGGGGTTCGTGGGGGGATTGGTCTGCTGAGGGGGTGATGGGGCTAGTGGGGGGATGGGGTTCATAGGGGGGTGGGGCTGGTGGGGGGGGTGGGGCTGGTGGGGGGATGGGGTTCATAGGGGGGTGGGGCTGGTGGGGGGGGTGGGGCTGGTGGGGGGATGGGGTTCATGGGGGGGTGGGGCTGGTGGGGGGATGGGGTTCACGGGGTGGGGGGGTGGTGGGGAATGGGGAGGATTCCTGAATGTAATAAGTGACCCCCAAATGTTGCCAGTGTCTGAAAGCTCTTATGAAAAATAATTGGATCAAATATTTGTAAAATCAGAAAGTAACTGAAAACCAGATTGGATTATTTAACTCCCCCCCCCACCACACCAGCCCCTCCAGCTGCCAATATGTTGGCGACTGTGAGGAAGAGTCATATTGGTCTGAGGTGTGAAATGATGCTTGGCGATGTCAGGCGTGTGTCAGGCGTGTGTCAGGCGTGTGTCCCAATGTCGCCGCGCGTCATTCAGGCTTCCAGTTCTGCGCAGCCGAATCAGCCAAACTGTCGGAGGCCTATTAAGGCCATTTAAATGTCAATTAAAATAATAAACGGAGCTGAGCTGCCCATCCAACCTCAACATCGGCGGAGGGAGGGTGGGGGTGGGGTGGGGTGGTTGGGGGGGTGCAGGGTAGCGCAGGGTTGGGCGTGGAGTGGGGGGGTGGTGGGCAGGCGGAGAACCCAGGCGGCCTTCACATTTTTCATGGAACCTCATCCACGGGCGGGATGAGGCTTCACGAATGATTTTAAATTTTGACAAAAATTTTTATTGAAATTAATGCACAGGCCCCAGCTCATGTGACAGTTTCACATGAAGGGGACATGTCCAAATATTTTTTAAAAATCTTTTTTTCAGTTCTTCATACTCCAGCTGATCTCTCCGAGGCAGCGCTGTGCCTCAGGGAGGTTTCTGCGCTGCGCAGGTCCTGACTCCCCCCACCCCACCCGCAAAGGGAGTGCCCAGGGTTTCTGTGTGTGCGCCACACTGGACAGGCCTTCATTGGCCCCGGCCATGTAAAACAGCAGCGTAGACCCAATCGGGTCCACTCCCACTCCCCCTCCCACTCCCAATCCCATCCCAATCCCATCCCAATCCCAATTCCACTCCCGCTTCCCCTCCCATTCCCATTCCCACTCCCACTCCCACTCCCAATCCCACTCCCACTCCCCCTCCCACTCCCAATCCCATCCCATTCCCACTCCCACTCCCACTCCCACTCCCAATCCCACTCCCACTCCCACTCCCACTCCCAATCCCATCCCACTCCCACTCCCCCTCCCACTCCCAATCCCATCCCATTCCCACTCCCACTCCCACTCCCACTCCCACTCCCAATCCCACTCCCACTCCCAATTCCACTCCCAATCCCATCCCATCCCACTCCCACTCCCCCTCCCACTCCCAATCCCATCCCATTCCCACTCCCACTCCCACTCCCACTCCCAATCCCACTCCCACTCCCAATTCCACTCCCAATCCCATCCCAATCCCACTCCCACTCCCAATTCCACTCCCAATCCCATCCCAATCCCACTCCCACTCCCAATTCCACTCCCAATCCCATCCCAATCCCATCCCAATCCCAATCCCACTCCCAATCCCACTCCCACTCCCACTCCCAATCCCATTCCCACTCCCACTCCCATTCCCACTCCCACTCCCAATCCCACTCCCAATCCCATTCCCACTCCCACTCCCAATCCCGCTTCCCCTCCCATTCCCACTCCCACTCCCACTCCCACTCCCATTCCCACTCCCGCTCCCACTCCCAATCCCATCCCAATCCCACTCCCAATCCCAATTCCACTCCCGCTTCCCCTCCCATTCCCACTCCCACTCCCACTCCCACTCCCATTCCCACTCCCGCTCCCACTCCCAATCCCATCCCAATCCCACTCCCAATCCCAATTCCACTCCCAATCCCAATCCCAATCCCACTCCCGCTCCCACTCCCAATCCCGCTCCCACTCCCAATCCCATCCCAATCCCATTCCCAATCCCAATCCCACTCCCACTCCCAATCCCACTCCCACTCCCACTCCCAATCCCGCTCCCACTCCCAATCCCACTCCCAATCCCATCCCAATCCCATTCCCAATCCCAATCCCGCTCCCACTCCCAATCCCATCCCAATCCCACTCCCAATCCCAATTCCAATCCCAATCCCACTCCCAATCCCAATTCCAATCCCACTCCCAATCCCAATTCCACTCCCAATCCCAATCCCACTCCCACTCCCACTCCCAATCCCACTCCCACTCCCAATCCCACTCCCACTCCCAATCCCATCCCAATCCCACTCCCAATCCCAATCCCATCCCAATCCCACTCCCAATCCCAATTCCAATCCCAATCCCACTCCCACTCCCAATCCCATCCCAATCCCACTCCCACACCCAATCCCACACCCACTCCCAATCCCAATCCCACTCCCACTCCCACTCCCAATCCCACTCCCACTCCCAATCCCAATCCCATCCCAATCCCACTCCCAATCCCAATCCCACTCCCACTCCCAATCCCACTCCCACTCCCAATCCCACTCCTACTCCCACTCCCACTCCCAATCCCACTCCCACTCCCAATCCCACTCCTACTCCCACTCCCACTCCCAATCCCACTCCCACTCCCACTCCCACTCCCACTCCCACTCCCACTCCCACCCACTCCCACTCCCAATCCCACTCCTACTCCCACTCCCACTCCCAATCCCGCTCCCACTCCCAATCCCACTCCCAATCCCATCCCAATCCCATTCCCACTCCCAATCCCACTCCCACTCCCACTCCCACTCCCACTCCCACTCCCACTCCCAATCCCAATCCCACTCCCAATCCCATCCCAATCCCATTCCCAATCCCAATCCCACTCCCACTCCCAATCCCACTCCCACTCCCACTCCCACTCCCACTCCCAATCCCAATCCCGCTCCCACTCCCAATCCCACACCCACTCCCAATCCCAATCCCAATCCCACTCCCACTCCCAATCCCACTCCCGCTCCCACTCCCACTCCCAATCCCATCCCAATCCCACTCCCACTCCCAATCCCACTCCCACTCCCACTTCCCCTCCCACTCCCGCTCCCACTCCCAATCCCACACCCACTCCCAATCCCAATCCCATCCCAATCCAACTCCCAATCCCAATCCCAATCCCAATCCCACTCCCACTCCCACTCCCAATCCCACTCCCACTCCCAATCCCAATCCCATCCCAATCCCACTCCCAATCCCAATCCCAATCCCACTCCCACTCCCAATCCCAATCCCATCCCAATCCCATCCCAATCCCAATCCCAATCCCACTCCCACTCCCAATCCCAATCCCATCCCAATCCCACTCCCAATCCCAATTCCACTCCCAATCCCACTCCCACTCCCACTCCCGCTTCCCCTCCCAATCCCACTCCCACTCCCGCTTCCCCACCCATTCCCACTCCCACTCCCACACCCACTCCCACTCCCAATCCCACTCCCAATCCCAATTCCAATCCCAATCCCACTCCCAATCCCAATTCCACTCCCAATCCCACTCCCACTCCCAATCCCATCCCAATCCCACTCCCACACCCAATCCCACACCCACTCCCAATCCCAATCCCACTCCCACTCCCACTCCCAATCCCACTCCCACTCCCAATCCCAATCCCACTCCCACTCCCACTCCCAATCCCACTCCCACTCCCAATCCCACTCCCAATCCCAATCCCATCCCAATCCCACTCCCAATCCCAATCCCATCCCAATCCCACTCCCAATCCCAATTCCAATCCCAATCCCACTCCCAATCCCAATTCCACTCCCAATCCCACTCCCACTCCCAATCCCATCCCAATCCCACTCCCACTCCCAATCCCACTCCCACTCCCAATCCCAATCCCAATCCCATCCCAATCCCACTCCCAATCCCAATCCCACTCCCACTCCCAATCCCAATCCCATCCCAATCCCACTCCCAATCCCAATCCCACTCTCACTCCCAATCCCACTCCCACTCCCAATCCCACTCCCACTCCCACTCCCACTCCCACTCCCACTCCCACTCCCACTCCCAATCCCACTCCTACTCCCGCTCCCACTCCCAATCCCACTCCCAATCCCATCCCAATCCCAATCCCACTCCCAATCCCATCCCACTCCCAATCCCACTCCCACTCCCACTCCCACTCCCAATCCCAATCCCAATCCCACTCCCAATCCCAATCCCACTCCCACTCCCAATCCCAATCCCACTCCCACTCCCAATCCCACTCCCAATCCCACTCCCACTCCCACTCCCACTCCCACTCCCAATCCCAATCCCAATCCCACTCCCAATCCCATCCCAATCCCGCTCCCACTCCCAATCCCAATCCCACTCCCACTCCCAATCCCAATCCCAATCCCACTCCCACTCCCAATCCCATCCCAATCCCATTCCCAATCCCAATCCCATCCCACTCCCAATCCCGCTCCCAATCCCACACCCACTCCCAATCCCAATCCCAATCCCAATCCCACACCCACTCCCAATCCCAATCCCAATCCCAAACCCACTCCCATTCCCAATCCCACTCCCGCTCCCACTCCCACACCCAATCCCACTCCTGCTCCCACTCCCAATCCCAATCCCACTCCCACTCCCAATCCCACACCCACTCCCAATCCCAATCCCAATCCCACTCCCACTCCCAATCCCACACCCACTCCCAATCCCAATCCCAATTCCACTCCCATTCCCACTCCCACTCCCAAACCCGCTCCCACTCCCAATCCCACTCCTACTCCCAATCCCATCCCAATCCCACTCCCACTCCCAATCCCACTCCTACTCCCACTCCCACTCCCAATCCCACTCCTACTCCCACTCCCACTCCCAATCCCACTCCCAATCCCATCCCAATCCCATTCCCAATCCCAATCCCACTCCCACTCCCAATCCCATCCCAATCCCATTCCCAATCCCAATCCCACTCCCACTCCCAATCCCACTCCCACTCCCACTCCCACTCCCAATCCCAATCCCACTCCCAATCCCATCCCAATCCCATTCCCAATCCCAATCCCACTCCCACTCCCAATCCCAATTCCACTCCCACTCCCAATCCCACTCCCACTCCCAATCCCATCCCAATCCCACTCCCAATCCCAATCCCAATCCCAATCCCAATCCCACTCCCACTCCCACTCCCAATCCCACTCCCGCTCCCACTCCCACTCCCACTCCCACTCCCACTCCCACTCCCACTCCCAATCCCACACCCACTCCCAATCCCAATCCCAATCCCACTCCCAATCCCACACCCACTCCCAATCCCAATCCCACTCCCACTCCCACTCCCACTCCCACTCCCAATCCCACACCCACTCCCAATCCCAATCCCACTCCCACTCCCACTCCCACTCCCAATCCCAATCCCAATCCCAATCCCAATCCCACTCCCGCTCCCACTCCCACTCCCAATCCCACACCCACTCCCAATCCCAATCCCAACCCCACTCCCACTCCCAATCCCACACCCACTCCCAATCCCAATCCCAACCCCACTCCCACTCACAATCCCGCTCCCACTCGCAATCCCATCCCAATCCCACTCCCACTCGCAATCCCATTCCCAATCCCAATCCCACTCCCAATCCCACTCCCAATCCCACTCCCAATCCCACTCCCACTCCCACTCCCACTCCCAATTCCGCTCCCACTCCTGCTCCCACTCCCACTCCCAATCCCACTCTCACTCCCACTCCCAATCCCACTCCCACTCCCACTCCCACTCCCAATTCCGCTCCCACTCCTGCTCCCACTCCCACTCCCAATCCCAATCTCACTCCCAATCTCACTCTCACTCCCACTCCCAATCCCACTCCCAATCCCACTCCCAATCCCGCTCCCACTCCCACTCCCACTCCCAATCCCACTCCCATTCCCACTCCCAATCCCACTCCCAATCCCAATCCCACTCCCAATCCCAATCCCATCCCAATCCCATCCCAATCCCACTCTCACTCCCACTCCCACTCCTGCTCCCACTCCCAATCCCAATCCCGCTCCCACTCCCAATCCCATCCCACTCCCAATCCCGCTCCCACTCACAATCCCACTCCCACTCCCAATCCCAATCCCACTCCCACTCCCAATCCCACTCCCATTCCCACTCCCAATCCCAATCCCATCCCAATCCCAATCCCACTCCCATTCCCACTCCCAATCCCATTCCCAATCCCACTCCCATTCCCACTCCCAATCCCATTCCCAATCCCACTCTCACTCCCACTCCCAATCCCATTCCCAATCCCACTCTCACACCCACTCCCAATCCCACTCCCACTCCCAATCCCACTCCCATTCCCACTCCCAATCCCACTCCCAATCCCAATCCCACTCCCAATCCCAATCCCATCCCAATCCCATCCCACTCCCAATCCCGCTCCCAATCCCACACCCACTCCCAATCCCAATCCCAATCCCAATCCCACACCCACTCCCAATCCCAATCCCAATCCCAAACCCACTCCCATTCCCAATCCCACTCCCGCTCCCACTCCCACACCCAATCCCACTCCTGCTCCCACTCCCAATCCCAATCCCACTCCCACTCCCAATCCCACACCCACTCCCAATCCCAATCCCAATTCCACTCCCATTCCCACTCCCACTCCCAAACCCGCTCCCACTCCCAATCCCACTCCTACTCCCAATCCCATCCCAATCCCACTCCCACTCCCAATCCCACTCCTACTCCCACTCCCACTCCCAATCCCACTCCTACTCCCACTCCCACTCCCAATCCCAATCCCACTCCCACTCCCAATCCCATCCCAATCCCATTCCCAATCCCAATCCCACTCCCACTCCCAATCCCATCCCAATCCCATTCCCAATCCCAATCCCACTCCCACTCCCAATCCCATCCCAATCCCATTCCCAATCCCAATCCCACTCCCACTCCCAATCCCACTCCCACTCCCAATCCCATCCCAATCCCACTCCCAATCCCAATCCCAATCCCAATCCCAATCCCACTCCCACTCCCAATCCCAATCCCAATCCCACTCCCACTCCCAATCCCACTCCCACTCCCACTCCCACTCCCAATCCCACTCCCACTCCCACTCCCACTCCCAATCCCACTCCCACTCCCACTCCCACTCCCAATCCCAATCCCACTCCCACTCCCAATCCCAATCCCACTCCCAATCCCACTCTCACTCCCACTCCCAATCCCACTCCCAATCCCACTCCCAATCCCGCTCCCACTCCCACTCCCACTCCCAATCCCACTCCCATTCCCACTCCCAATCCCACTCCCAATCCCAATCCCACTCCCAATCCCAATCCCATCCCAATCCCATCCCAATCCCACTCTCACTCCCACTCCCACTCCTGCTCCCACTCCCAATCCCAATCCCGCTCCCACTCCCAATCCCATCCCACTCCCAATCCCAATCCCACTCCCACTCCCAATCCCACTCCCATTCCCACTCCCAATCCCAATCCCATCCCAATCCCAATCCCACTCCCATTCCCACTCCCAATCCCATTCCCAATCCCACTCCCATTCCCACTCCCAATCCCATTCCCAATCCCACTCTCACTCCCACTCCCAATCCCATTCCCAATCCCACTCTCACTCCCACTCCCAATCCCACTCCCACTCCCAATCCCACTCCCATTCCCACTCCCAATCCCACTCCCAATCCCACTCCCATTCCCACTCCCAATCCCACTCCCAATCCCAATCCCACTCCCAATCCCAATCCCATCCCAATCCCATCCCACTCCCAATCCCAATCCCACTCCCGCTCCCACTCCCACACCCAATCCCACTCCTGCTCCCACTCCCAATCCCAATCCCATCCCAATCCCACTCCCACTCCCACTCCCACACCCAATCCCACTCCCACTCCCAATCCCACTCCCAATTCCAATCCCAATCCCATCCCAATCCCACTCCCAATCCCAATCCCATCCCAATCCCACTCCCAATCCCATCCCACTCCCAATTCCACTCCCAATCCCATCCCAATCCCATTCCCAATCCCAATCCCACTCCCAATCCCACTCCCACTCCCAATCCCACACCCACTCCCAATCCCAATCCCAATCCCAATCCCATCCCAATCCCACTCCCACTCCCAATCCCATCCCAATCCCACTCCCAATCCCACTCCCAATCCCAATCCCAATCCCATCCCAATCCCAATCCCAATCCCACTCCCAATCCCAACCCCACTCCCACTCACACTCCCACTCACAATCCCAATCCCATCCCGCTCCCAATCCCAATCCCAATCCCAATCCCAATCCCAATCCCACTCGCAATCCCACTCCCAATCCCAAACCCATCCCAATCCCATTCCCAATCCCAATCCCAATCCCATCCCAATCCCACTCTCACTCCCACTCCCAATCCCACTCCCAATCCCACTCCCAATCCCAATCCCACTCCCAATCCCATCCCAATCCCATTCCCAATCCCACTCTCACTCCCAATCCCACTCCCATTCCCACTCCCAATCCCAATCCCATCCCAATCCCACTCTCACTCCCAATCCCACTCCCACTCCTGCTCCCAATCCCACTCCCACTCACAATCCCATTCCCAATCCCAATCCCAATCCCATCCCAATCCCAATCCCGCTCCCACTCCCACTCCCACTCCCACTCCCACTCCCACTCCCACACCCAATCCCATCCCACACCCAAACCCACTCCCAATTCCAATCCCAATCCCATCCCAATCCCACTCCCAATCCCATCCCACTCCCAATTCCAATCCCAATCCCATCCCAATCCCATCCCACTCCCAATTCCAATCCCAATCCCATCCCAATCCCATCCCACTCCCAATTCCAATCCCAATCCCACTCCCAATCCCACTCCCACTCCCAATTCCAATCCCAATCCCATCCCAATCCCATCCCACTCCCAATTCCAATCCCAATCCCACTCCCACTCCCACTCCCGCTCCCACTCCCACTCCCGCTCCCAATCCCATCCCAATCCCACTCTCACTCCCAATCCCACTCCCAATCCCACTCCCAGTCCCAATCCCACTCCCACTCCCACTCCCAATCCCACTCCCACTCCCACTCCCACTCCCACTCCCGCTCCCACTCCCACTCCCACTCCCAATCCCATCCCAATCCCACTCTCACTCCCAATCCCACTCCCAATCCCACTCCCAGTCCCAATCCCACTCCCAATCCCACTCCCAGTCCCAATCCCACTCCCAGTCCCAATCCCACTCCCAATCCCACTCCCAGTCCCAATCCCACTCCCAGTCCCAATCCCACTCCCACTCCCACTCCCACTCCCAATCCCATCCCAATCCCACTCTCACTCCCAATCCCACTCCCAATCCCACTCCCAGTCCCAATCCCACTCCCAATCCCACTCCCAGTCCCAATCCCACTCCCAGTCCCAATCCCACTCCCAATCCCACTCCCAGTCCCAATCCCACTCCCAGTCCCAATCCCACTCCCACTCCCAATCCCACTCCCAGTCCCAATCCCACTCCCACTCCCAATCCCACTCCCAATCCCAATCCCACTCCCGCTCCCAATCCCATCCCAATCCCACTCTCACTCCCAATCCCACTCCCACTCCCAATCCCACTCCCAGTCCCAATCCCGCTCCCACTCACAATCCCACACCCACTCCCAATCCCATCCCAATCCCATTCCCAATCCCAATCCCACTCCCACTCCCAATCCCACACCCACTCCCAATCCCATCCCAATCCCACTCCCACTCCCAATCCCACACCCACTCCCAATCCCAATCCCACTCCCACTCCCAATCCCACACCCACTCCCAATCCCAATCCCAATCCCAAACCCACTCCCACTCCCAATCCCACTCCCGCTCCCACTCCCACACCCAATCCCACTCCTGCTCCCACTCCCAATCCCAATCCCATCCCACTCCCAATCCCGCTCCCAATCCCACACCCACTCCCAATCCCAATCCCAATCCCAATCCCAATCCCACTCCTGCTCCCACTCCCACCCCCAATTCCGCTCCCACTCCTGCTCCCACTCCCAATCCCAATCCCATCCCAATCCCACTCCCGCTCCCACTCCCACACCCAATCCCACTCCCACTCCCAATCCCACTCCCGCTCCCACTCCCACACCCAATCCCATCCCACACCCAAACCCACTCCCAATTCCAATCCCAATCCCATCCCAATCCCACTCCCAATCCCGCACCCACTCCTAATCCCACTCCCACTCCCAATCCCAATCCCATCCCAATCCCACTCCCAATCCCATCCCACTCCCAATTCCACTCCCAATCCCACTCCCACTCCCAATCCCAATCCCATCCCAATCCCACTCCCACTCCCAATCCCACTCCCGCTCCCACTCCCACACCCAATCCCATCCCACACCCAAACCCACTCCCAATTCCAATCCCAATCCCATCCCAATCCCACTCCCAATCCCATCCCACTCCCAATTCCACTCCCAATCCCACTCCCAATCCCAGTCCCACTCCCAATCCCACTCCTAATCCCAATCCCACTCCCAATCCCACTCCCAATCCCGCTCCCACTCCTGCTCCACCCGCCCGACCAACAGGCAGAAAATTCCACCCTCTGTGCCTCTCCCCACAGATCCTGCCAGACCTGCTGAGATTTTCCAGCATTTCCTGTTTATTATTTCGGATTTTCAGCATCTGCGGTATTTTATTTTTACTATTTAGTTGGTGGTTTTGTGTTTTTTGTGTGATTATTCTGTGTGACAGACAATTAGACTTTGTATAAAGTGTTCTGGGTGGTCAATTATCTATTTGGCGTTAATGAGTTCTTGCTTAAATCACTGATGCATCCAGAGTTCAACCTAGGGCAGCTGCCATGGTTACTTGGAACAATCAATCACATTGAGGATGAATTTGTTTCTGAAACTACAACAGGTTCAGGTGAAAGCAGTTCTAAATGGACTCTCGTCCTGGGCCACCAAGAACCCTACAGCAGCACACACATCTCCACAGAGAGACAACTAGTACCGAGATAACAAAAACAAAAATAGCTGGGAAAACTCAACAGGTCTGACAGCATCTGCGGAGAGGAAGACAGAGTTAATGTTTCGAGTCCGTATGACTCTTCAACAGAACTAAGTAAAAATAGAAGAGAGGTGAAATATAAGCTGGTAGAGGGGGGTGGGACAGGTGGAGCTGGATAGAGAGCCAGTGATAGATGGAGGCAAAGAAGAGATTGCCAATGATGTCACAAACAAAAGGCCAAAGGGGGATTGACAGCAGTGATATTAATGTCCCCATTAGCACATTCCTTAGCTAATATCACCACTGTCAACACCCCTTTGTCCTTTTGTCTATGACATCTTTGGCAATCTCTTCTTTGCCTCCACCTATCACTGGCCCTCTATCCAGCTCTACCTGTCCCACCCCCCTCTACCAGCTTATATTTCACCACATTTCTATTTCTCTTTCCTTCTGATGAACAGGTTGTTTAAAACCAAGAAACACCAACAGCCTATATATCCTGATGTGTATCGCTCCCCCTGATATAAGAAGAACGGTAGCCAGCAAGAAAGAGCGACTCCGTCAAACATCAGATGAGAGGCACCCTCTACATGGTCATACACCTACACCCAGCCGCCTAAAGTCAAGGAAGAGCTTCATGAACAGTGTTGTTCCATTACATCAACCCCATCTGAAGTCCGCATGGCCTTGTGGAAAGACCAGCTTGCCAGTCTCAAACAACCCCCAGCGATGGAAATTCTACCAGATGGAAGCCTTTCCCCCAGGAGCTAATTGCAACTGGGCAACCTGGAAGTGCCTTAACAGACTTAGGACTGGTGTAAGTCGTTCAAAGATGTCACTAAGCAAATGGGGATATACAACCTGCCTGACAACTTGTGAATGTGGAACTGAGCCACAGACTATGCAACATCTCCTGCAATGCCTATCGCTAGAGGAACCCTGTACTGTTGCAGGTCTTGCCGAATTCAACAACAAAGCACAAAAATGTGTCCAATTCTGGCTGGGCCATGTATAGACTGTCCGTGGACACCATAAGAAGTAGAAATTCTGTCGAAGAGTCATACGGACTTGAAACGTTAACTGAGTTACTCTCCACAGATGCTGTCAGACCTGCTGAGCTTTTCCAAGTATTTTTGTTTTTGTTTCAGACTTCCAGCATCCGCAGTATTTTGCTTTTACCTTAGCACAGAGATAAGATATTCAACAGAAATGAATGAGAAAACTTATGGGAAGTTTTGTGGAAGGTACAAAGTAGAAGACAGCAGTGAGATGGGGAATCTCACCAGTAGAGGGGATCAGGGAGCTGATGGAGAGATGACTTCAGCAAAGATGACTTTGCAAAGTGTATGAGGGAGATGATAGAAGAGGAATTGCAGCATGATAGGTAGAAAGATTGAATTAAGTAACGATGCATCAAGACAGTAACACACACTGTGAGATATTAGACAAACTCCTCAGCTTCCTCCAATTAATAGATTCTTCCACTGTGCAGGACACTAATCAGTGTAATGGAAAAGGTTGTGAAAGGCTGGTCCATACCAGAATTAAGAGCCTCCAAGTCAACCCTCTCCAAGGAGTACACAACGGAGATAGCTTTATAATTGTCTCAATGAGAAGGATAATGTGGGAATATTTTCTATAAATATACATGTTCAAGAAGGCGGCTCACCACCGCCTTCTCAAGGGCAATTAGCGATGGGCAATAAAAGCTGGTCTTGCCAGCAAAGCCTAAAGCCCGTGAAAGAATAAAAATTATATATATTATATATACACACATATGTAAACACAGTTGTTGAAGTTTTTTTTACAAAGTTTTACTCAGCGTATAACTTTAGAATTTCCACAAGATGCAGATAGGGTGGCATCTTCCGGTCAGCGAGCGAGGGCGACGCCCACTCACTAACATGTTAAGTGACACGGGGATAGGTCAGGCGTGCATCCTGACATCACCCCGCGTCATTTAGATTTGCAGTTTGGCAGGAGCGCAGCCGAATCGGCCCTGCGCCCGCCGAGCTGTCAATGGCCTATTAAGGCCATTAAAAAACTAATTGAGACGATTAATGGACCTGCCCGTCCAACCTTAAGGCTGGAGGACAGGCCGGGAGCCTTGGCGGGCTTCAGAAAAAACATCAAACCTCATCCACAGGCGGGATGAGCTTTCACGAGGGTATTTAAATTTCTATGAAATGTTTCAATAAAAATTATGGACATGTCCCAACTCGTGACAGCGTCACATGAGGGAGCATGGCAGGGAAATTTTTTTATCACCTTTATTTGAAGTTTTCAATCGAAGCCGATTTCCCTGAGGCAGCACTTGGCCTCAGATAGAAGAAGCTGTTTTGCTACGAGGGGAAAATGTTGCCCATAATGTAGATACTGACACCGTATAATGTTACATCTCATTAGGCAAACTGGAAACCAAAATAACCAAATTTATTGAATGACCCCAAATGAAGAAATTACTCACCATCCTGACTTGGAAATATAGCGCTGTTCCTTCACTGTCGCTGGGTCAAAATCCTGGAACTCCCTCCCTAACAGCACTGTGGGTGTATCTACACCACATGGACTGCAGTGATTCAAGAAGGCAGCTCACCCCCACCTTCTCAAGGGCAATTAGGGATGGGCAATAAATGCTGGCCCAGTCAGCGACGCCCACATCCCATGAATGAATGAAAAAAAGTTCCACTTTTTGTAACTTCTATTTTAAAACAAATCAGAGCCAATGCAAATTACACATGAATTCACAGGCAAGTGATACCTCAGATAAAATGGTAAATTTCACTTTGAATAGCTTATACAACAAAGATACATCTGACACAGCCACAAGGACTTACATCACACCCTGCATAAATGTGGCATTACATAGCTGCACAGTTCCACAATATACTGTTCCTTATTCATGCAGGGCAGGTCAGGAGTTCAGCTGACCATGGTTTTAACCTTAGAGTTTTATGGTAGTATTATCTTCAGTAAAGCACACTTCTACAAACTCTCTCTCCCTCGGGCCACTTCAGTCCTGATGCTGTAGCTTTCCAGAGTTCCTTTTTAACCAACCAACAATAACACCTAGTTAATGGTTTGGCCACTTTGGGAAAATACCTCAGCCTCCCTGAGCTATTCATACATCTTTCCAGTGTTTTAGATCTCATTAGCCAGCTCGCACACTACCTCCAAGATCCCCGCCTCCTTTTCTGCCAAACAGAAGAACTAACCTCTCCTGAGGGTGATTTGCTTCTCCTCACAAGGATTCTGTGTCCTCTTTATGTCTTTGTCTGCTTTCTCTTTGTGTCTGCATCTGTGCACTGATCGCCTCCACTCCCCAGTTCCTCTGCTTGTAGCTCTCCTTTATGGCTAAAGCTCTCCTTTGTATCTGCCATCCATATGGCTTCTTTTTTGAATTACCTTCCTGTTGGTACTGCTTCCAGGTCAAGGGTCGCCAGCTCACATGGACCAGCGTTTCTTATCATCCAAGAAAATTGCAATTGATCCCTTTATAAATGATACATATTCTGAAAAGTCCTTTTCAAACATCCTTAAAAGCAATTGCAAAATATTTAGACATCGTAAATAAATTACAAAATGTCCTTACTGTATTGCTTCAGGCTCAATATATCAAACTTATATGTACATTGCAGCACTAACCAGATATATCTGAAACACAGGGGTTCACCATTAAAACTCCAAAGAGTAGAAAATAGTTTGTGCCAAGTTATTTGCCTTAAGTGTAAGTATCAACTTGAGACCAAGTCCATCATTCAAAAGAGAAAACTTTCCAATTGGGAAGTTATTCTTCAGTGTAAAGACTCTCCACTGGGCAACAGCTACACCACCTAGTGGCAACTGAGTCTAAAACTACAGCACAGAATTCCAATAACTCACAAAACCTGCGTTTAGACCGATCACATCTCTCAGAAGTAATCCAACCAACAGGGGCAGACTGGGTCCCCCAGTATTCTTAAGGGAAAAGAAGGGACACGTGTAGATAGTGCAGTGCAATGGAACCAGTGGAGCCGCTCCTGGACAGGGGAAGGGAGCAGCTGATTCTAAAACTACACAATTCACATTCCTGCAATTTTCTGTTCATTCAAGTTAAATAGATGGAAGGACCGACTGGAAACCATCAAAGTGTGCTCCAGTTGCAGATCAAAGGGCAGGCACTTGTCACCTTATGTCATCTTACATAAAAATCCCAGTCTATCACTATTTATAATTTTCACAGAAATAAGCACTAACAAGCTAACTGTTATTTTAAATAAAAGCAAAATACTGCGGATGCTGGAAATCTGGAACAAAAACAAAAGCTGCTGGAAAAGCTCAGCAGGTCTGACAGTATTTGCGGAGAGGAACACAGAGTTAACGTTTCGAGTCCGTATGACTCTTCACCAGAACTAAAGAGAAATAGAAATGAGGTAAAATATAAGCTGGTTTAAGGGGGGATGGGACAGGTGAAGCTGGATGATGGCCAGTGATAGGTGGAGGCAAAGGAGAGATTGCCAAAGATGTCATAGACAAAAGGTCAAAGGGGTGTTGACGGTGGTGACATTAGCTAAAAGATATTTTTGTTTTTGTTATTTTAAATAGTTGAGTTGATAATAAGGACAGCCCTCGTCAAGAGTGAAGCCCAGTACAGTCACAAGTCTTCTGTGAGTAAATTAACGAGTAACTGGCTTTAAGTGTGATGATGGGACTGGGTTTAAGCTCGCAATGGAGCAACTCACCTATTGAAAGGCACTGTCACACATAGAGAGCAGAAATTCAACTTGCACCTAAAATGGGTCCAAAGTAGGGTGGCCAACTCTCCAGGATTGACCTGGAGTTTCTAGGAATTGACGATCAATCTCCAGGACACTTGCTGTGCACAACCCTGGAGGAAAATCATTAGGACATTAAAACCATTTTTTTTTTGTTATTTTCTTTGAACATTTCTCTTTACCAGACATAAAAATATTGTAAGAGGGGAAAGGGCTGTTTGGCTGACAGACAAGCATCATGCATTTGGGTAATGAGTCTTTTTGCTTTCCAATTGGCATAGAAAGGCAGTATGTCACAAGTTTGGATGTGTTGGCCATCATTGGCTGGAACGTGTGGGTGGAGAGGGGAGGCAAGTCATGTGGTGAAACCTCCAGGAATACATCAGAACACTCAATCATCAGCCAGTCTGAGAACCAGACTCAGCAACTAGCTGCAGGTTATCAGTTGGCAGCCCTAGTCCAAAGTGAGTGGAGCTCATTGGTTTGGGAAGGCACGATATTGACCACTCTGATATTGATCAATCTGATATTGGTCCCTCTGATATTGATCACTCTGATATTGATCACTCTGATATTGGTCCCTCTTTTATTGATCACTCTGATATTGAGCAGTCTGATATTGGTCCCTCTGATATTGACCACTCTGATATTGATCAATCTGATATTGGTCCCTCTGATATTGATCACTCTGATATTGATCACTCTGATATTGGTCCCTCTGATATTGATCACTCTGATATTGATCACTCTGATATTGACCACTCTGATATTGATCAATCTGATATTGGTCCCTCTGATATTGATCACTCTGATATTGATCACTCTGATATTGGTCCCTCTGATATTGGTCCCTCTGATATTGATCACTCTGATATTGAGCACTCTGATATTGGTCCCTCTGATATTAAGCACTCTGATCTTGGTCCCTCTGATATTGGTCCCTCTGATATTGATACTCTGATATTGGTCCCTCTGATATTAGTCCCCTGATATTGGTCACTCTGATATTGATCATTCTGGCTGAATGTGTCTTGGGGAGAAGATGCAATTGGAGATGAATTGGAGAGTTAGAAATATTCCAGCATGTTTGCAAAATTATTGTAGGCGACTTTAACCTTAATAATAACTTTGAATGTGCAGACATTACAGACAAACCGTAAACATAAATGAAAGCATCATTCATCAAGTTTTTAGACAATATAATTCAAATTTCTAGGCTTCAATATGAGTGCTATCATTTGTGTTACAGTATACAATCTTCAATTTTCCAACAGTCTATCTTTTCTTCGGCTCTCCTGTTTTCAATCAGTTTCAATGTTGTTAACACAGTAGCAATGTTATTAAGGTTACAGAAATTGGGTGAATGATGCTTTCATGGTCATTTACAGTTTACATCCATCATGTCCACACCAAAAGTTATTTAAGTTTAAAGTTGTACAATGAATTTATAAACAACCTGCACAAACATATGTGTATAGATCTGAATAGCTACCATATTTACATATGTATATAGATCTGAATAGCTACTGTATGTACATGTGTATATAGATCTGAATAGCTACTGTATTTACAGGAAGCTCACTTAATAAGTTGGTCAACATCGGGAATACTCAGCCAAATAGTTTATTCAATAATAAACTTAACAATCCTTCTTTGTTATGCCACTGTCATACAGAGAAAGAACTTGTATTTATACAGTGCCTTTCACAATTACAGCTAATGAAGTACTTTTTGAAGTGTGGAGTCAAGTACAGAATGTATCTGATGATCTGCTTCTATCACTGCTTGTTTGTCCCTACAACCACACCCCCCCCTCCACTTCTCTCTCTCTCTCTCTCTCAGCCCCCCCCCCCGCCACACACACCTTAAACCAGCTTATATTTCAACTCTTTCTTGGACTCGAACTCAAGTTCTGTCGAAGGGTCATGAGGACTCGAAACGTCAACTCTTTTCTTCTCCGCCGATGCTGCCAGACCTGCTGAGTTCTTCCAGGTAATTCGGTTTTGTTTTGGATTTCCAGCATCCGCAGTTTTTTTGTTTTTTTGTTTTTTTGTTTTTATAACAGAATGTATTTGTTCTCTTACTATCCGTGATCGGCATGTTTTGTATGGAACGAGGTGTGTCTTTTCTTACCCTTGGAGTGTGTATTCTAATTCAATGATTCAGGGGCTAGCTTTTATAAGTTTAAAATGAAGAGCATTATTCATTCTCACACATTTACCTCAAATTAACACAATGTCACACATTTGGTCTCACACACACACCGATAGATTGGATACAGGTAAGTATAGTGCACTTTTACAGATTAACGTTAATTCAGTCTCTGATTTATTATTTACGGTCTCCCACGTGGTTTCTTG
The DNA here is from genome assembly GCF_017639515.1 of Carcharodon carcharias. Classification (NCBI taxonomy): domain Eukaryota; kingdom Metazoa; phylum Chordata; class Chondrichthyes; order Lamniformes; family Lamnidae; genus Carcharodon; species Carcharodon carcharias. The sequence goes on along the minus strand of NC_054467.1, from coordinate 4,142,797 downwards.
AATGGGTTCGATGATTTAAAGTTGAAGTGAGGTCAGCAGGATGCAAGGTTTCTTGTAGTCAAATATCTACGAGGTTGGTTCTCAGGTGAACTGAAAACTGGAACAGGTTAAGTACTTTGGCAGTTTGATGACCTGCAGCTAGCTTCAGAGTCTGTTTCTCAGACTGTCTGATGATTGATTGTTCTGATGGATTTTCTGGATCCTGGGGTAATAAGGGTGCGGTCCCTGAAACCAGCTTCAATCACATGACCACACTGGATTAACACTTCTGAGGTCCACACAGTCTAGTTTGGATGGGGAAGGCCATCGTGATATACTGGTCATTATGAGGTTGAAATGACCAGTGAGTTTCAATCTTCCCTTTTGTCCAGTATCAAACATGAAGACAAGCAGTCTGGAAATTCCATAGTCTTTAGTCATTTGGCCCATCCTTAAACAATGATATGTGTGAATTCCACAAATGGCTGTAAGGAGCCCTCACTTATGTCCATAATTAATTAGTTATTCACCAGAGACTTGATACTCTCTGTAGTCTAAATGCCAAATGTTACATGATTTGTGGCAGCCATCTTAACAGCTTGCTTGTGTTCAATTTTTAAAAGTATTGACTGAAAGTTCATAATATGAGCTGTTTATACCGGGCACAGCAGTAATCACGGTTGTTAAGTAGGGAACATGACACCCAGTTTTCTCAAGCTCCCACAAACAGCAATGAGATAATGACAAGATAATCTGGTTTTTTTCAATTTTAAATGCTGATATAAAACTACGTGTCTCACCTGAAGAAAATGAGGAATTAACTGTTTAACGATTGTAATGATTCCCGCATAATAGGCAGAAATTGGGGAAATTCACGATCATAGTCAGCACCCAATAGCAATAATCACATTGAATTTTCTACTGTTGCCTCAGCACGGTTAGTCCACATGGTATGTTTGACTTTTGAATGCAACTTCTAAGTCCCATTATATAGTCCCACACCTCCATTCATTGGCGAGCTTGTTCAATACGAGGCACTTGTTCAGCACTTTCACCAGACCAGTTGCTGCTCTGATTGTCCCATTGTTCTGCTGAACGTGAAGTCTATGTGGAAGGAGTTGGAGGAAAAATATTCCAAATATTTGAAAATCACATGTTTTAATTTAATAAAAATGTAAGATATTTGAGAAGAAATAGTTGAATCCCAGCAATTTGCTCTAACAAACCACGAGTCCTGAATTCATTCTGTGAATTTTCTATCCTCAACAGGGAGCTGGACTGGTTTCTCACTGAGGCAGAGATCACATCATTTAAAAGCTTTAGACATAACATCGGCCTGGACTGGTTTCAATCACCCGAGGGTGTCGGAATGGAATTTTCCAAGCCTTAGAACACAAGAAATAGGAGCAGGAGTAGACCACTCGGCCCATCGAGTCTGCTCCTCTGTCCAATACGATCATGGCTGATCTCGGGCTTCAACTCCATTTTCCTGCTCACTTCCCATATCCCGTAATTCCCAGAGAGATTAAAAATCTGGAAAAACTCAACAGGTCTGGCAGCATCGGCAGAGAAGAAAAGAGTTGACGTTTCAAGTCCTCATGACCCTTCGACAGAACTTGTGGAAGGGTCATGAGGACTCAAAACGTCAACTCTTTTCTTCTCCGCCGATGCTGCCAGACCTGCCAAGTTTTTCCAGGTTATTCTGTTTTTGTTTTGGATTTCCAGCATCCGCAGTTTTTTTTTATCTTTTAGATTAAAAATCTGTCTGTCCCAGCCTTAAATTTATTCAACATTGCAGGATCCACAACTCTGTGGGGTAGAGAATTCCAAATATTCACAGCCCTTTGAGTAAAGAAATTTCTCCCCATCTCAGTCCTAAATGATCAGCCCCATATCCTGTGACTGTGACCCCATGTTCTAGATTCCCCGACCAGTGGAAACAATCTCAGCATCTACTCTATTTATGGGCCATGGATTTTCTGTCTCTCCCAGGAGATTACATGACTGTGGAAGATGGGGTGGGGTGGGTGGGTATGGGGAAGGGAAGGAATGTTTAGACACAATACTCTGGCCTTTATAGTGTGGGGCAGGCTTGATGATCTGGCTGATCATTGCGTGTTTGTCAGTTTTGTGCTCTCATATGTCACTTCTCATTTGTGCTTCTATCTTAATTCTTTTTTTAAAAATATAATAATTGCTTTGTTCAAAGCATTCTGTACTCATTCATATCCTGCATGTTAGTCCCTGGAAATATTTTTCTTGTTATGTTCATAGGGGCAAACATTGTATGTGTAAACTCTGAAAGCATAAAAGAGAACGGTGCTTAAAAAAACACGTGAATTCTGACACCAATGGTTGTGGTTCCTATTAAATCTGCACTTTACTGAGTAATGCCACAATACAGAGCACAACACAATCACAGTTCCCAGCCAACATCTTTTCTGATTGCATTCTTGCATTATTGTATCATGTGTCCTTACTGAGAAGCCTGTGCATTCTGAACAGCTGAATAATTTCTCACACAACTCATTGGAAGAAATGACAACCAGTTTTGTGATAGATTTTGAAGGTCTTTACGAGTATGAAGAATTTTAATAAGGGAGAAGGTGCTTCCAATTTTGGGAAGCCCAAAACAGGTATAGGACAGTCATTAATAAATTCAACTGGGGAATTATCCAGAGAGTGTGCGGACCTCACAACCACAGGGAAATGGATAGTGTGGATACCTTTAAGAGTAAGCTAGATAAACACATGAGGGAGAAAGGAAGAGCAACATTTGTTGGTAGGGTGTGTGGAGTGGGAGCGAGGAAGCTTGTTTGGATCATAAACACTGGCATGGGCCAGTTGGGATGAATAGCCTACTCCAGGGCTGTACCCTTGATATAATGAAAGTCAGGAGAATGAGGCTAATCACAATGCGACAGCAGAAAACACAGAAAGGGCTCTGGAAATAACTTGAGGTAATTGCTAATAGAATTATTTATGCTTTACTAATGAAATCATCAGAATGAGGATAAGACTTGTCACTTAGAGCCCTAACAGACAACCTTGTTGCTTTGGCGCCCCAACAGACAACAGTTGCTCAATTAATTATTAATTGCCCTTTATCCTGAAGGATCTGCATTTCAGAATGCAACTCAAATTCTGTCATTCGCTGTTAAATATGAGATTTCTGAAAACACTCAACAACCTCACAACTCGTAATCAAAATTCAGTTGTGGGGGGTAGTCACACTAAATCCATTAATCACTGCACCATTGTACAGTGCAGAATCTCAATTCTGAATAAAGATCCTTATATGGCAGTCTCTGCACACGATAGATTGTTGTGCTTGATGGTCAGTTTAGAGAAGGTCTTTGCTGATTGTGGATCCTGCAACAAAATAAAAAATACATTAAAATGCACAAAGACAGAAAATAAAGATTAAATCGTAAATTCATTTCATCATAAATATACAAGTCTGAACTGTATTCAATTAGCTTATCTATTCATCAGCTGATCTGATCTGGCCATGTTAAAGTCCCCTAAACCTTCCTGTCCTCCCCAAATTCTCCCAGTCCAGCAGCATCATCCTGGGGAACATGGATAATGGGAGGTTCCTTTCCTCCCAGGTCTGGACACTTTAAACTGCTGTTTCCTGCACTCTTTGGTCTTACCTCTGCTACATTATGAGGAAGTCATGGATTTCCTCATCGGCAAGATACAGAATCTGCTCAGCTGCTTCAGCGGATTCCCCTTCCTCTTGCCCCCTCCCCAGCTGAAACCCATGACCCCCCACAACACTTTCAATCCAGTCTTGATCCCTTAGGGATATCGGTCCCTGTGTTCAACACTTTATGGAGCAATAGATTAACTTGGTGCATGATTCCTTATGCTAAGCATTTTATACCAGCCCATTGATAAATGCAGTAAACAGGACATTCATTGTACGTACTGAGCCTGAGCAAGATCCTCAACCTTCCCATTTTCCACAGCATCATGCTTCCCAAAAGATGGTTCACCTATAATTGGTCAGAAAAACATCCAAGATAAGGACATGAAATGGTGACAACTTAAATATTATTTATTGAAGCTGTTGTAAGAGACCTGGGTGACAGCCTTGGTTAACAAACTGTCCTTTGGCCTCTCATGGGAGACTGTGCATGTCACTGGCATGGCCAACCTTTGCTGCCCATCCTTAAGTGTCCCTTGAACTGAGAGGCTTGCTGGGGAAGTTAAGAATCAACCACATTGCTGCGGGAGTTATTTGTAGGTCAGATCAGGTAAGGATGGAAGACTCCCTTCCCTAAAGGACATTAGCGAACCAGATGGTGGGAGTTTATGACAATCGATGATAGTTTCATAGCTTTCAATTTCAGAATTAGTCATGAATTTAATTAATTCCACCAGCTGTTATGGCGGGGTTTGAATCTGTGTCCCCAGAGCATTAGCCTCGGTGTCTGGATTGCGAGGCTGGTGACATTGCCATGATTCTGTGGGCTTTAACCAAGCCGGTTCAATAGGGACTATGGGGCAGAATTTTACAGCTCGCGGACGGATGCACACCCAACCCGGGTGATGATGTGAGGCGAGCACTCCGATGTCATCACTCACTTGTGCGATATTTCAGTTGGTGGGCGCGTGTGAGAATCGGCAGTGCACCCGCCGACAATTAAGAAGCCTATTGATAATGAATATATATAACGAATTAAAATTAATTCATTAATTAGGAGAGATTTTTCACTGCCCATCCAACGTTATGGTTGGCGGGCGGGTGAATTGGCCAGACGGCCTTCGGATATTTGAGGAAACCTCATCTACGGGCAGTTTGATGTTTCCGATATTAATTAAGAAAAAAGTAAAAATGTTTGACATAATTTTTATTATGTATATGTTCACGTGAGTGAGTCCAATGGAGAAGTGGGGGGGGGGCGGTGTACATCTTGTTCAGAATTTACAAATCTTTTATTTTTGATTTTAAAGTTCTCCAGCTCCCTGAAGCAGCTCTCTGCCTTCAGAGACCTTTCACTGTGCACTCCCCACCCCCACACCCCCCCACCGCCGCCCCCCCCCCGCCCCCAGCGCCTGCGCTGACGCCAGCATTTGCCCTGCTCCCTCCCCACCACCCCCCCACCCCCTGTCCCGGCAGCACTGAGCTTCTCAATTTGCCAGCCAGCATGGAATTGTGGTCGGGGTTGGGTGTGGGGGGTGGGGGGTGCAATCGCAGGTGGCTGCCCATTTCCCGGCCCCTCCCAGGCCCACCCACTGCACCCACCCCAGTGACCTGAACGTTCTGCCCACAATCTCCACTCCCTGCTCCCATTATGAAATGAGTTTGGAAAAGGTTCAATATATTCATAGTGAGTGTGTCTCCCTATCAGAAAAATTGGCCACAGTTTGTCATAAACTGGAACCTTCAGTTGCAGAGACTTACAAGAGATGGTGCGAGAAATATAAATGTCAAACCGGTGCAAATGGAGTTAATTCTAATTAATGACATATCTGGGGCCTCTCTGCCCTGCTCTAGTTGATCTGGGAGCTCTAATTCTACCTTTCGATCTTATAAGTTGGATGATGGTCCACGGACAGTTCTGAATGTGATGGGAGCAACTAGAAAATAAAAATTAAAACATTTTTACAAATTCAGACTCCTGCTTGGTGGAGATTCTGTGAGCTAGATTGACAATGAATGTAAATCAGTGCCATGTTAAGAGCAGTGCTTAAGTTGCTCATGTGCTTTAGGATTTGAGTTAAGACTGCCCCAGTCCATTTCAAGAACTTAAAGAGCAGGGGCTGGAGCGAAAGAAATTAAGATGGACCGGGGCCGGTGGCGGAGTCTTGCTGTGCACTGTCCTGTACGGAACCACAGAAAGTAAGTCTAAGCAAATAACTCCATTTCACATAGGAAAATTGAACACAACAGAGAAGATTTCCTCTCAATTGCCTTTGGCTGAGTTTGAACCGAGAGATGAAAACACAAAGGGGTAAATTCCTCCCCTCACCACAGGGGGCAGTAATGTAACTGGGCAGTTCACCCACTGTGATACAACCCATCTGATTTTCAATCTATCAACATTAATTTGGAATATAAAGGTAGTCTCAGTAATAGAGAACATGGCAACTATCATCGATTGTCGTAAAAACCCATCTCCTTCATTAATGCCCTTTAGGGAAGGAAATTTGCCATCCTTACCTGGTCTGGCTTACATGTGACTCCAGACCCACAGCAATGTGGTTGACTCTTAACAGCCCCCTGAAATAGCCTAGCAAGTCACTCAGTTCAAGGGCAACTAGGGATGGGCAACAAATGCTGGCCTTCCCAGTGTCACCCACATCCCATGAAAAAATAAATTTAAAAAAATAATAATCTCAGGTATATTGAGAAGGGCCAATGTGCAGACTATCTGTCTGACAAATTACAATCCATGTGGTAAAACAGAATTGGATAAATAGTTGAAGGGGAAATATTTTAAGGTCTATGGGGACAAGAACTAATTGCTTAGCTCTTTCAAAGAGCCAGCACAGGTATAGTGAGCCAAATGGCCTATTGTGTACAGAGTCATTCTATGATTCTAATATCCAATCTTCTGCAGCATCATGTCTCCAATTCTTATTTCTTTCCCAAGCTGTCAGCAATTTTTAGCTTTGTTCAGAAGCCTCCTCATGATGTTCAGTGACCATTCACCACAGGCTGCAGCTTATGGGAGGACATCTCATGCTTTCAATACATTTACTGTGCAGGATGAAAAATCTCCTGCTTGCCACTCACATGGAGACTGCTGGTCTGTTTGATGGAGAGCTCACCTGGTTACCATAGAAAGAGCTTCTCCCACTTTCTCGGCTGAAGAACAGGAATTCAATAATCAATAGATTCAGATTCAAAATACAAAAGGAAGAGACAATACCCATCTGGATGCTACCAAGCTCTGTGCTGGTTTCCAGATGTGGGCCACACCAACTGTACTAATCTACTGGAGCTAAGCATTCCCACACAAACTCCAATCCGACTTTTTACTTTAGTTATTCAGAATTGTTGAATTGTGAATGGTTCAGATTAAAAAATGTATACAAGAACTGTATTATACCAGCATCCGTATCAGTTGACTTTATAGAGATGAGGGTCACTTGGTCTTTATCTGCAGTGGTCCTGCATCAATTTCATGGAAAAGAGAAGCACAATTAGGAGGTAATCCCTTAATTTCAAAATCCAAATATTACAGAGATAAAAACAAAAAAACTGCGGATGTTGGAAATCCAAAACAAAAACAAAAACAGAATTACCTGGAAAAACTCAGCAGGTCTGGCAGCATCGGCGGAGAAGAATAAAGTTGACGTTTCGAGTCAAGGGTCATGAGGACTCGAAACGTCAACTCTTTTCTTCTCCACCAATGCTGCCAGACCTGCTGTGTTTTTCCAGGTAATTCTGTTTTTGTTCCAAATATTACATCTTGTCAAGGCATTAAGCTTAGTTACCCCCAATAGTTGTAAGTGAGAGCAGCTCTCTCATGGGATGTGGGTATTACCAGCATTTATTGCCCATCCCTAATTGCCCTTGAACTGAGTGGCTTGCTAGGCCATTTCAGGGGGCAGTTAAGAGTCAACCACATCGCTGTGGGTCACATGTAGGCCAGACCGGATAAGAACGGCAGATTTCCTTCCCTAAAGGGACATTAAAATTCCAGATTTTATTAATTAAATTTAAATTCCACCAACTGCCACGGTGGGATTTGATCCCCTGTCACCAGGGTCTCTGGATTACTACTTCAGTAACATCACCACTATGCCACCATCTTCCCTCATCCGGCAATAGAATGTTTGTGTTTTGAACCAGCTTTAGCTGTGAGGCAGGGTTAGTCCTAAAACCGATCTCTGTTCAATGGGAACACACTCCGAGAATTCTAGATTGAAATTGAGTACACTGAAGATGCCAGAGTTAGGGAAGTACAGAGATCTCGGAGTTGTGAGTCTAGAGGAGATTACAGGGATAAGGGGTTGGTGGGGGGGGGGGGGGTGCGCGCGCAGGGACATAGAGGAATTTGAAAACAGGGCTGAAAATTTTAAAACTGATGCATTGCTTCATCGAGAGGCAATGGAGGTCAGTGAGCACAGGGACTGATGGCTGAACTGGACGTGATGCAAGTTAGTAGTGCTTGTGGAAGTTGGAAAATAGGAGTTTGAATAGTCACACCTAGAAGTAACAAAAACAGGAATGAGCTTTTCGGTGGTAAGGGTGGAATGGAGTAATATTACAGACATTTCTTCCTTTAAAAGAGATTTCAACAGTGGTGAGTTTGTAATGGGACAGGTACAGTTAGTGAAACAAGGATGTCACTGTAATATGCTTCGCTCTGTATTAAGTGATGAAGAATCGCAAGCCACCATTACAGAGTTGTTACAATTCGCCAGCCAACATCGCACTGCCTTTATAGATTCTCCAAATAAACATTCACCGTAAGAGTTTCACACAACCATCAGTCTATTTTGGGAATAAATGACAGGAAGTGTATGATTGTTAACCATAGCTGAATATATGCCGGAGGATCTCTTCACCTCTGACTTGTCAATTTGTAACAAGTTGACCACGAACGACCTGTGGAGTGAGATTCTGAAACATGAGATTAAACATCTGCATCCAAACCATCAACATAGAGTCATTTATTTTAATAAATTATACTCACTGGTCTGATGTGCTGTCTTTTGCCTCTGTTCAAATAACAGAAATAAAATTACTTGAACTGTGGAAATGATAAATAGAGCTGATCTTTGTCTTGAATGCGAGCTGCTCCATCCACTAGATTTTCCACTTAAACCCAACTGAGCTCCTGACACATTGTGATCGGGTCGAAATGGTGATGCAGAGTCCGAGGCTGCTTCACTCACAAGCAATATGGGAGATTCATCTGCACCGGTTTAATTTGATAATTAATACCCTTGGGGCTGAATTTCCCCCACCCCTGGGAGTGGGTTGGCAAGCAGGCAGGAGTGTAAAATTGGGCAAAACGCCTACCTTCCAGACCCTCCCCACCACAAGTGTGGGTGGGACAGGAGAGGTGTTGGACAGCACCAGTCCACACCCATCCGCCTCCTCCCACCACCACCCCCCGCCACCACCCCCCGCCATGGGCCAATTGAGGCCCTCAAACGGCCAATTAATTGCCACTTAAGGGCCTCTCCCTCTCCGGACAGCAAGTTTTCCCGCGGCAGGTAGAGGTCAGAGGTCAGGGCCAAGTGTGAAGCCCAGCAGCTCCTCCTGCTCAGGCCTGTGGCCAGCAAGGTGGGGTCAAGGTCCAGTTCCTCCTTGGGCCCACCAGAGCAGGAGTGAACTTGCTCCCAACAATAACGCAGGGGGTCGCAGACCCCGAGCAAGCATAAAATCCCCTGGGGGCCTCACTCACTGAAGATACGTACTGGACTATTGTGGAGGCGTGAGGTGAGTGCTTGCATTTCCATTCCTGCACACACTTCCCTGGATGAGTGCAGCTCCAACAACACTCAAGAAGCTTGACACCATCCAGGACAAAGCAGCCCCATCCACAAACATTCACTCCCTCCACCACTGACGCACAGTTGCAGCAGTGTGTACCATCTACAAAACACACTGCAGGAACTCACCAAGGCTCCTTCAGCAGCATCTTCCAAACCCACGACCTCTACCATCTAGAAGGACAAGAGGCAGCAGATAGATGGGGACACCACCACCTGGAAGTTCCCCTCCAAGTCACTCAACATCCTGACTTGGAAATATATCGGCCATTCCTTCTCTGTCATTGGGTCAAAATCCTGGAACTCCCTCCCTAACAGCACTGTGGGTGTACCTACACCACATGGACTGCAGCGGTTCAAGAAGGCAGCTCACCACCACCTTCTCAAGGGCAATTAGGGATGGGCAACAAATGCTGGCCCAGCCAGTGACACCCACATCCCATGAATGAATTTTAAAAAGTGCACCAAAAATACCAACTTGGAAAATTTCATTCTTTTTTCCTACACAAGTTTATACTTTGGTTGTTGTTCATATCTCCAAAGAAACCATTGAATTTTATATCATATTTGATCATCCCTCTAACACCCAGTCACATTCCTGATCAATATTTATCCAGCTCCTTTTTTTAAACAAGAGTTTGTATTCTCCACCTAGCTGTCTGTTTGGTTAATCTGTGTTTGAGGGGACAATTTCCTTTCTAACTTCCAGTCTCATTTAAAGTTTGTTCATTTTCAACTTGTGCTCTGTGGTTCTGAGTTCACAGTACAAGGTAAATACTCTGGGTGCTGCAGAGTTTGCTGCCATTGGGCTGTGAATGATAAGCTGAAGAAAGTGATTTTGAAGTTGTATCTGGCCTTAGTGGGAAAGCACCCCCGTTCAGATTTAGTCCCCGTGTTACAGAACGAACAGAGTTATTGGAACAAGTCTGGCTGAAGCTGACACAGCTTCAGAAGTGCGTTAATTTATAACAACATCTGAATAAAGATGGTCAGGAATAGAGGCTGTGGTCAGTGCAGCCTGTGCATCACAGTCAATGAATTCCCCCCGCCCCCTCCATCCCTCCCAGAGGCATGTGATCTCCTAAGAGAGAAATAAATGCACTCCCTCAAGAAAAGAAGGATGGAGGAGAGATATGTTTGAGATTCCAGGTTTTCAGGGGTATATGGAAACTAACTAGATTCAGGAAGGATTCAAAACCCCTATTGCACAGGCTGCACAGACCAGAGCCTCTATTTCTGACCATCTTTATTTTTGAACAAATAGTGAAAAAAGTAGTCTTACTTTACCTCGCTTGTGCTTCCGATAATTTCTGCATTTGAATCTCAGAACAATGAGGCTGATGAGAACCATCATTGCAACGATAAGGAGCAGAACCAGGACTAGGTTTTCTAAAATAAGAGAAATTGGGGGCAATAGTTAGAGCAAAGCAGCTGACAAATGACAACTTGAAAGGGCTGAGTGAAAATAGTATCTTTACCATGAATCCTTGTAAAGAAAATAAAATAAACCACCTCTATATCAATAGCACATTGTACAAACACAGGACATTCCAAAGCACTGTACAGCCAATGAAGTACTTTCTGAAATAGTCACTGGTTCAATGTAGGAAATCTGTGCACAACAAGATCCCACAAACAATGTGATAATGAGTATATAGTCAGTTTTAGTGATGTTGATTGAGGGATAAATATTGACACCAGGACACCCAGGGGGAACTTCCCACTCCTTTTCGAAATAGCGCCACGGGGTCTTTAGCATCCACCTGAGAAGACTCGGATTCAAAGCTTTGGAAAGGGTGCGGAGGAGATTTACTAGAAAGGGGTCAGGGATGAGGGACTTCAGTTATGTGGAGAGACTGGAGGAGCTGGGATCGTTCTCCATGGAGCAGAAAGGGTTAAAGGGAGATTTGATAGAGGTGTCCAAATCATGAAGAGTTTGGGTGGAGTAACTAAGGAGAAACTGTTTCCAGTGGCAGGAGGGTAGGTAACCAGAGGGACACAGGTTGAAGAGAATTGACAGAAGAACTCGAGGTGAAATGAGAATTGTTTTTATGTGGTGTGTTATTACAATCTGGATTGTAGGGCTATGGGGGAAAGAACAGTGGGAGTGGGACTAATTGGAAAGTTCTTTCAAAGTGCTGGCACATGCACAATGTGTTGAGTGGCCTCCTTCTGAGTTTTATGATTATATGCTTAATTCAAATGCTAAATATGATCCCCAATAAGGGTTAAACTGCACCACTATAACACAATGATCATTAACCTGGACCCCAATAACATGGTGATTATTAACATGAATCACAATAATTATTGATGAGAACCCCTATAACAGTGATAATACATATGCATCTCAATAACTTAATGATCATTGATATGAACCCCAATACCACAGGGATCACTTCCTGAAAAGCACCATTAACTCTGTCAGGCACATCTTACTTATAACAATTCCATTCTGGGATCCTTGCAATCTAATTTGTACAGCACCAAGCTGAGACCATTTCCAAATGTGCTGAATTAGCGATAGTTAACAGTGTATTATATAAACGAGAGCCCCCACATGAGGCACTGTGTTGAGAACAATATCAGAATATAAGATCTGTTGCTTTGTCCCAACATCTCACAGCCTGTCTCACTTTCTGTCCATTAATCTTCATCATTTGACAACACCTATCTCTTTATTTGTGGCTTATTCCATTCTCACAGAGTTCTCACAATTTTATTTATGTATTTCACACACACAGAGAGAGCAGTGCTTATTCTATCCCAGCTGCATTGCAAGCCAATGGAGGTGACGGCAAAGCAAGAATTGATACAACAGGAAAGAGTTTGCAAAGTGGAGCCTGGGAGTCAATATCTTCATTCAAGAAACTCAGCTTCCACGACATAATCTTATACTTGGTCCTAGTTGATCGTGTAGGAACCAAGGAGGCAATGCAATTGGCCGAGGCCATTACTGGTCTCTGATGGGTTTGTACAGAATATTGTCATGTAGCCTTATTATCGTACATCCCTACTGCCCTTATGTGGGGCATGTTAGGACGTTGCCATACATCCTTTATCTATAAACAAGTTCGAACTCTGGGAAACTCCAAAGTATCTGGTTAATTTTTTTATATTAAATTGAGTCGATGATATGATATAAACAAAACCCTTATATTGCACAGGAGATTGGTATCGATAGAATCTCACTTATAAAAGATTTATTATCAGGAGATTGTATGTTGACACGGCTGCTTACATTAGCCTTGGAAAAAGTAGCTTGAACTGCACCCCCAACCCTGCCCCCCACCCACCCAACCTCAACCTGAGGATCAGCTTCAGGAGTTAGATCATGAGCAGAGATAACAGAAACTAAGCTTGTACTCTCTGGAATATAGAAAGTTAAGGGGTGATTTGGCTGAGGTTTTTAGGATTTTGAAAGGAACTGATAGAGTAGAAGAGAGAAACTTTGTCTGTGGGCGAAGCAGTCTGGGACAAGGGACATAACCTTAAACTCAGAGCCAGACCATTCAGGAGAGACGTTTGGAAACGCTTCATCTCACAAAGGGTGGTAGAAGTGTGGAACTCTCCCACCATAGATGATTGTTCAAGGAGTAATTTTAAAGCTGTGATTGATTGATTGAGTTTTGCCATTAAGGATATGCAAAGGATACAGAGCCAAGATGGGTAAATGGAGATAGGATATACAACGGCCATGGCCTTATTGAATGGCAGAACAGGCTAGAGGGGCTGAATGGCTTCCTCCTGCTCCCATGTATTGTTTTAGCTGTTGTTCAACACACAAAAATGACCTCATCCTCCCTACCCCCCACTAGTACAGAACCGCGGGTGAAATGAATGGTTCTTACTGGCAGTTGAAAAATCTCCAAGTGGAGCTCCATTTGTAGCTGAGCCATTCCTGGGATTGTCTTTCAAAGATAGAGACGGTCCTAGTGATATGTAAAAATAATAAAATCTTAAGACATAGGTCATCACAAGAGGGAGCAGGACTTGGAATGTTAGGGTCAACACAGCCTTGAGGTAACTCGCATTCAATTTTACTTTAAGAGAAACCTACCCTGACTCTGTGAATCAGTATCAAAAAATTCATAAACACAACCACAAATCAATTAAAGTTAACCCACAGGGACTGAGGTGTTCCTGACAAAATATATTCATGGTCAATAAAGAAGAATCATACAATCATACATTGCAGGAAGCCATTCAAGCTTTTGTGTATATTGTAAGTAGACCGGGATAGTAGGTTTTTAGTATAACTTGGCCATTTATAGATTATTTTCATATTGTATTCACTGTAGTAAGGCAACAAGGTCAAGACCCCATTTTGTACTTTATAACATTGGCGTCCAATGGCATTACCATTGCTGAATCCCCCACTATCAACATCCTGGGGGTTACCATTGACCAGAAACTGAACTGGACTAGCCATATAAATACTGTGGCTACAAGAGCAGGTCAGAGGCTGGGAAATCTGCCGTGAGTAACTCACCTCTTGACTCCCCAAAGTTTGTCCATCATCTACAAGGCACAAGTCAGGAGTGTGATGGAATATTCCCCACTTGCCTGGATAAGTGCAGCTCCCACAACACTCAAGAAGCTCAACACCATCCAGGACAAAGCAGCCTGCTTGATTGGCACCCCATCCACAAACATTCACTCCCTCCACCACCGATGCACAGTAGTAGCAGTGTGTGTATCATCCACAAGATGCACTGCAGGAATTCACCAAGGCTCCTTCGACAACACCTTCCAAACCCACAACCACTACCATCAAGAAGGACAAGGGCAGCAGATAGATGGGAACACCACCACCTGGAACTTCCCCTCCAAGTCACTCACCACCCTGACTTGGAAATATATCGGCCGTTCCTTCACTGTCGCTGGGTCAAAATCCTGGAACTCCCTCCCTAACAGCACTGTGGGTGTACCTACACCACGTGGACTGCAGTGGTTCAAGAAGACGGCTCACCCACCACCTTCTCAAGGGCAATTAGGGATGGGCAACAGATGCTGACCCAGCCAGCGAAGCCCACATCCCTTGAAAAATAATCAAGCACATGTATTACTTAAGAATTACTGCATAATTAGCAACCAGCCAGAAACAGTTGATTCACTAGGTAGTGTACCTCAGTTAATGTGTAATTGAAGAATTAGTAATTAATCAAGTAGCTATATTATTACAACTGAGTTTTATTCCATAGTCTAAGTTAGTAACTTGCTGCTGTAAACCTCTGTCAGTGGGAATATCAGATATTGGGCAGAATCGTCTGTGCTCGTTGGCATCATGAGCAGACAATATAGCGGGAAGGCCAAATATTGGTGTCACGTTGTTGTGAAACCAGTTTGTGACTATCCCCTCAGCCTAGCGATGGCCAGCTGCCTTTCCCACTATCGGACGTTGGGAACCTCATTGTAATACATCAGCATATCATTATAAGGCCAGCCCACCAGACTGAACCCCCCCCCACTGGATCATCCACCCATATCGGCACAATCGCACACCAATGTGTTTCACAACCGCATATACAAGGCATGCACTGGGCGGGCTGCACTTTGAGGGGAACTCAGAGGTGAGGGCACAGTAACGCTGTGGAGCACTCACGAGGGACGCCTGTCAGACTTCAAGGTTGAAGCGTGTTGGGGCGGGGTTGGGGGGTGGGGTTGGGGGTGGCAAAGGTTGCCCTGCAGTTGAGGCAACCTTGGTGGGGCAGGGTCAAGGGTGGCAAAGACATCCCTGCGGTTGAATGTAGTGAACAGGATTGGGGTGGGCGGTATAGATGAGGGAAGTGGCCATGCATTAGGGACACCTTGTAATGACCATTGATCTGCAGCTGGGACAGTTCAGACGCAGCCACATTGATATGATTGGATTCCGGCCTCTAGCTTCTCTGCCCACTCAAGCAATGCAGAGGCATCAAAATGCCATCAAGTGCTCCAGAGCCTTTCACCCCTTGGGCACTTACTGCAAACTAATGAGTGTTTTAGTGGACTGCAAAATAGTTAGATGACTGGGCACGTTGTATAATCTACTTGCTAAAGCTGGCCATGGAGCAGTCAGTGCTGGAGGCACTCACGACCCTTTGCAATGTCATCATCCCCGTTTGGACCAGTCTCCCCCATGGTTGAAGCTAACAGTGCAGCCTTGCAGTGCAGGTTAGGAGAATGTCTGTACCTGAGCTGAGAGCACAGCGTGCAGTCCAATGGGCAAAGCTGCTGCCAATCGGTCAGGTGGAGTAGGTGGAGGTGGGTGGGGTTTCGAGCAGCCAGGCAGCGCACTAATCTCTGGCCAGCACTCTCTAGGATGTGTTAAGGGGCCTTCAGACTTAACCAAGAGAAGTTCTTAGTGCACCCATGCTAACCCTCCTGTCTCTCTCTTTCATCCTACAGGAGGAATGCATGCCTGGTAACCTAGTTGTGTGCCTCATGGCTTACAGAGAGCAGACACGATGGAGGAGAGAGTGATGGAGGTGCCTGGCTGTGCAGAGGGAGGAGCAGCACCCTCTGGAAGAAGGGTTGACTGGGGCTCCCGCACACAAAGAGCCACAGCGAGTTGTCACAGGCCGGTGTCTAGCGACTCTCAAGGTCGCCTTTCATTCCTGCAGATAACTGAGAACCAGTGTTGCCAAAGATTGCGCATGTCTAGGAACTGGTCGGTCACCTCCGCCACCTGGTGTAGGATTTGGTGCCACAGGGAAATGGAGGGCCATCCACTGCCAGTGGCTATGAGAGTGACCGCAGCACTCAATTTCTGGGCTCCACAGGTGACCCCTGGGATATCACAAGCCTCCACCCACAAATACATTCATGACAGCTTTGCGAGGGCAACACAGCTTTGTGCATTTCGCCGGGTACCAGGGACAGTCTGCAGGGTTGGCTCCTTGGGGACAAGGGCTATCTCCTCCCTTGCCTCAATCAACAGCCTGGGATACATTTCATCCGGGCCTGGAGATTTATCTACTTTTAAGCCTGCCAGACCACTTAGAACCTCCTCCTTTTCTATGCTAATTTCTTTAATTATATCACAGTCCTTCTGCCTGATTTCCATACCCAAGTCGTCCCTCTCACTTGTGAACACCGACACAAAGTGTTCATTTAGAACCCTACCTACTTCTTCCAGCTCCATACACAAATTACCATTATGGTCCTTAATGGGCCCTACTCTTTCCCTAGTTATCCTCTTAATCTTAACGTACTTGTAAAATAACTTTGGATTTTCCTTTATTTTACCTGCCAGTATTTTCTCATGCCCCCTTTTTGCCCTCCTAATTTCCTTTTTAAGTTCTCCCTATACAATCTATACTCCTCTAGGGCTTCCGCTGTTTTGAGCCCTCGGTATCTGCCATAAGCCTCCCTTTTTCTCTTTATCCAATCCTGTATATCCCTCGACATCCAGGGTTCCCTGGATTTGTTGGTCCCACCCTTTGTCTTTACTGGAATATGTTGGCCCTGTACTCTCCCTATTTCCTTCTTAAATGAGTCCCACTGTTCTGATACAGATTTACCTAAAAATAGCTGCTCCCAGTCCACTCTGGCCAAATCATATCCAATCTTATTAAAATCGGGGCCTTCCCCCAATTTAGAACTCTGATTTCTGGCCCATCCTTGTCCTTTTCCATGACAATCTTGAATCTAACAGAGTTATGATCACTATCTGCAAAATGCTCCCCCACTGATACCTCTACCACTTGCCCTGCTTCATTCCCTAAAATTAAGTCCAGGACCTCTCTTGTAAGACCTTCTACGTACTGGCTTAAAAAGCTCTCCTGGATGCATTTTAAGAATTCCACTCCCTCTAAACCTATCACACTATGACGAACCCAGTTAATGTTGGGGAAGTTGAAATCTCCCACTATTACTACCCTATTATTTTTACACTTCTCTGAAATTTGCCTACATATCTGTTCTTCTATTTCTCTCTGACTGTTTGGGGGCCTACAGTACACTCCCAGAATGTGATTCTCCTTTTTTATTTTTCAGTTCTACCCATATGGCTTCATTTGAGGAGCCTTCTAAGATGTCATCCCTCCTTACAGCTGTAATTGATTCCTTGATCAATATTGTGATAACCCCTCCTCTTTTACCTCCTTCCCTGTTTCGCCTGAAGACCCTATATCCTGGAATATTGAGCTGCCCATCCTGTTCCTCTCTCAGCCATGTCTCTGTGACAGCAATGACATCATACTTGCAGATGTGTGAATGTTTGACTCCAATCTGGCTTATGGCAGCACAAATACCCTCTGTGAGAATGCTCCTGTCGTGGAGAGGCAATGGAAGCCCTGGTAGTCGCTTGATTGCAGGAGGATGATGACGACCTGCAGTGAGGACACTGCATAGATCTTCACACAGACTCTGAATGTCTGATACCTTTCTGGCCGAGAGCAGCTCACTTATGCTCCGTGATCAAGATCATATCATAAAGTCGCAGCCATGAAACTTTAAAAGCATCTGATCCTTTGTTCACCTTCAGCACCTGTCCCCTTCAGGAGCACAGTGTCACAGGTCACAGATGATGAAGAGATGGGGGCCAGCCCCACCTTAAAGTTTCTGAGAGCAGACAGAGAGAATGAGGGAACTCTGTGATGCCTGCCCAAGATATCCTGGCAGCAATGACCAGCACCACCACGGTGCAGGCATCAGTAATGTGTCCAGGCAGTGAGAGGCTGGACCATCACTGTGGTCTGAAGGTTACACACTGTACAGGGAAGAAGCCCTGGACTGAGACACCTGCCTTTATCTTGTGCAGAAAGGTTTCACATCTGAGTGACAAGAACACTGCTCATCAGAACAAGGAGCCATAGGCAGGGAGACATTGTTGGGAGTTTATTGACATTGACCAATAGCCTCTGTGCTCCCCAGCGTTGGATTTCGGGTGGTCCCTCAAAGATGAGCTGGGGAATCCCTCTGGGAAGTTCCCAGGTAAGAGTTTGCACAGCGATTGCCCAGATGTGCACACTTCCTCTGGACAGTTTCCCTGCGCTGGGAACCATCCAAAAATGCAGCTTAAATCACAAACTTCAGATGGTTCCTCCAGGCTTATACCAACAGTTACCACAACATGGCCTTCAATCTCTTTTTGTAGCATCAGCAAATCTGGAGACATTACACTCTGCCCCCTCCTCCAAATCATTAATATAGTTAGTAAATAATCGAGGCCCTAGGACTGATCCTTGGGGCACTCCACTAGTTACGTCTTTCCAACCTGAAAAAGACCCATTAATTCTGATTCTCTGTCTTCTGTGTGGTAACCAATCATCAATCCATGCTAACACATTACCCCCAATACCGTGAGCTCCTATCTTGTGCAATAGCCTTTTATGTGGCACTTTATCGAATGCCTTCTGGAAATCCAAATACACTACATCTAATGGTTCCCCTTTATCAACACTGCTTGTTATATCCTCAAAGAACTCTAGGAAATTTGTCAAACATGATTTCCTTTTCACAATTCCATGTTGACTCTGTTTGATTGTGTTAAGCTTTTCTAAATGTCCTGTTATTTCTTCGTTAATAATGGACTCTAGCATTTTCCCAATGACAGATGTTAGGCTGACTGACCTATACTTTCCTGCTTTTTGTCTCCCTCCCTTCTTGAACAGGGGCGTCACATTATAGTTTTCCAATTCTCTGGGACCCTCCCAGAATCCCTAACCTCAGGCATCTGTCAAGGATCTATCTTCAGCCTCCTCCTCAATCACATGCTGCTCCTCAGAAGCATCAATCCAAATGTGAGATCAGCTTCCACATGAACCCAGTGTAGTGCTCGCTCAGCTGGGTCAAAATCCTGGAACTCCCTCCCTAACAGCACTGTGGGTATACCTACACCACATGGACTGCAGCGGTTCAAGAAGGCAGCTCACCACCACCCTCTCAAGGGCAATTAGGGATGGGCAATAAATGCTGGCCTAGCCAGTGAAGCTCACATTCCATGAATGAATTTTTAAAAACTCCCTCGGTACTGCGCAGAGAGTTTCATGCTGGTCTGTATGTCTCTGGCAGGGGTATGTGCAGGAGAAAAGTTACAATAATAGAAATACGTGGAGAAAATGAGCAACAAGATGATGGAGGGAAAGAGAACCAGAGACCTGGGGAGTAAAGCAATGAAATTTTTTAAATTTAAACTGGCCCTTCCGATATTTCCATTAATCATAAAGGTTTAATATCATAGCAATAATGTTACTGATGATAGTGACGATCTTTATACCTATTATATTATTGGGTTTGTTTAATTTAACCATTTTTGAGATGAAAATGTTATTAAATGCCCCGTCGTTAAAATGAAAATTCTTTAATGCTGCCAATCATATAAAGGTGCAGTTATTAATTAACTGCAATGAAGGAGCATACAGCACACAGACAGGCTCTTCAGCCCAGCTAATCCATGCTGGGATTGATGCTCCCTATAAATCTTCTTCCCAGCTTGTTTTATCTCACCTCAGCACCATAGGCTCCTCTTTACGCTGTACATTTTGAGTTGATTTCATGCAGTTTTGACTCGGTGTGCTGACACCAGCCTGAAAATCAGATGTCTGGCTCCGTGTGAAGTGAAATCAAATTTCCGAAGCTTCTAAAGATCCTGACTCCAGCTCCTAGCTGATGTTTCGTTCTAACTACAGTGTTGGTGCCAGGCACTGTGACAAGATGCAAATCAATCAATATTTGTTTGGACACTTTCAGAGTGTTCCTCAGTTGCGAAAGGGGGAAACACTGCGGATGCTGGAAATCTGAAACAAACACAGAAAATGCTGGGAAAACTCAACAGGTCTGACAGCCTCTGTGGAGAGAGAAACAGAGTTAACATTTCGAGTCTGTGAACTCTGACGAAGAACCATACGGACTCGAAATGTTAACTCTGTTTCTCTCTCTACAGAGGCTGTCAGACCTGCTGAGTTTTTCCAGCATTTTCTGTGTTTGATTCAGGTTTCCAGCATCCGCAGTGTTTTGCTTTTATCTTAAGGCTAGTGTTGAACCTTGGCAGCTCTCTCAAGTTCAAATAGGGAGGAAGATTGGACATTAAGGCAGAACGTGCATTTTCTAACGTGCCTTCCACCAGCTCAAGTCATTCCAAATCCTTTTACAGCCAATGCGGTGTTTTCAAAGCCCTGTAATGTAGGAACACACAGCAGCCAGTAACATTCTTCAATGTGGAAGCCTGGGAGAATGCGAATTTTTTGTGTTGGTAGAGAAGTGTTTGATAGGGAATGGGCCGCCCATTTAACCCACCCAATTCTCTTTTCTACAAACATCATCCCAGCTTCCTCTTGATCCGCTGCAGCATTTTCAACCTGCCTATTCCACATTGTACTCACTCCGGAGTCTGTACTTAACTTTTTTTATTCTTTCATGGGATGTGTGTGTTGCTGGCAAGGCCAGAATTTGTTGCCCATCTCTAATTGCTCTAATTGAACTGAGTGGTTTGGCTCGGTCATTTCAGAGGGCAGTTAACAGTCAACCACATTGTTGTGGGTCTGGAGTCACATGTAGGCCAGACTGGGTAAGGAGGGCAGATTTCCTTCCCTAAAGGACATTAGTGAACTAGATGGGTTTTTTACAACAATCTGTGGTGAATATTACTGAGACTAGCTTTCAATTCCAGATTTATTAATTGAATTTAAATTCCACCAGCTGCCATGATGGGATTTGAATCCATGTCCCCAGAGCGTTAGCTTGGGCCTCTGGATTACTAGTCCAATGATGCATAGCCCCTCCTGTCCAGTGGAATATTATGGCTCCGCCAAACTGAATGGAGATTTAAATGGCTCAACACGTCTATCGGAAGGTGGGGGGAGATACACTACAGTGAGGCTGTAAAATCCTGGCCAGAGGGTGAGTGTGAGAGGGGGAGAGTGTGTGAGAGAGGAAGAGTGAGTGTGAGAGAGGGAGAGTGAGAGTGTGAGGGAGAGAGAGTGTGAGAGAGGGAGAGTGATTGTGAGAGAGGGTGAGTGAGTGTGAGAGAGGGAGAGTGTGTGTGAGAGAGGGAGAGTGAGTGTGTGAGAGAGGGAGAGTGAGTGTGAGAGAGGGAAAGTGAGTGTGAGAGGGAGAGTGTGTGAGAGAGGGAGTGAGGATGAGAGGGAGAGTGTGTGAGAGAGGGAGCGTGAGTGTGAGAGAGGGAGAGTGAGTGTGAGAGGGAGAGTGTGTGAGAGAGGGAGAGTGAGTGTGAGAGGGAGAGTGTGTGAGAGAGGGAGAGTGAGTGTGTGAGAGAGGGAGAGTGAGTGTGAGAGAGGGAGAGTGCATATGAGAAAGGGAGAGTGAGTGTGAGAGAGGGTAAGCATGAGAGAGGGAGTGTGTGAGAGAGGGAGAGTGTGTGTGAGAGAGGGAGAGTGAGTGTGAGAGAGGGAAAGCGTGAGAGAGGCAGAGTGTGTGAGAGAGGGAGAGTGAGTGTGAGAGGGAGAATGAGTGTGAGAGAGGGAGAGTGTGTGAGAGAGGAAGACTGAGTGTGAGAAAGGGAGAGTGTGTGTGAGAGATGGAGGGTATGTGAGCGAGGGAGAGTGAGTGTGGGTGTGTGTGTGAGAGAGGGAGCGTGAGTGTTAGAGGGAGAGTGTGTGAGAGAGGGAGGGTGAGCGTGAGAGGGAGAGTGAGTGTTAGTGAGGTGGATTGAGTGTGAGAGAGGGAGAGTGAGTGTGAGAGAGGGAGAATGAGTGTGAGAGAGGGAGAGTGAGTGTGAGAGAGAGAATGAGTGTGGGAGTGTGTGTGAGAGAGGGAGAGTGTGTGAGTGAGGGAGAGTGAGTGTGAAAGAGGGAGAGTGAGTGTGAGAGAGGGAGAGTGTGTGAGAGAGGGAGAGAGTGTGAGAGAGAGGGAGAGTGAGTGTGAGAGAGGGAGAGTGTGTGGGAGAGGGAGAGTGAGTGTGAGAGAGGTAAAGTGTGAGAGAGAGTGTGTGAGAGAGGGAGAGTGAGTGTGAGAGAGGGAGAGTGAGTGTGAGAGGGAGAGTGTGTGAGAGAGGGAGAGTGAGTGTGTGAGAGGGAGAGTGTGTGAGAGAGGGAGAGTGAGTGTGAGAGGGAGAGTGAGTGTGAGAGAGGTAAAGTGTGAGAGAGAGAGTGTGTGAGAGAGGGAGAGTGAGTGTGAGAGAGGGAGAGTGAGTGTGAGAGGGAGAGTGTGTGAGAGAGGGAGAGTGAGTGTGAGAGAGGGAGAGTGAGTGTGAGAGGGAGAGTGTGTGATAGAGGGAGAGTGTGTGAGAGAGGGAGAGTGAGCATGAGAGAGGGAGAGTGAGTGTGAGAGAGGGAGAGTGTGTGAGAGGGAGAGTGAGTGCAAGAGAGGGAGAGTGAGTGTGAGAGGGAGAGTGTGTGAGAGAGGGAGAGTGAGTGTGAGAGGGAGAGTGTGTGAGAGAGGGAGAGTGAGTGTGAGAGGGAGAGTGTGTGAGAGAGGCAGAGTGAGTGTGAGAGAGGGAGAGTGAGTGTGAGAGGGAGAGTGTGTGAGAGAGGGATAGTTAGCGTGAGAGAGGGAAAGTGCATATGAGAAAGGGAGAGTGAGTGTGAGAGAGGGTAAGCATGAGAGAGAGAGTGTGTGAGAGAGGGAGAGTGCATGTGAGAGAGGGAGAGTGAGTGTGTGAGAGAGGGAGAGTGAGTGTGAGAGAAGGAAAGTGAGTGTGAGAGAGAGAGTGTGTGAGAGAGGGAGAGTGAGCGTGAGAGAGGGAGAGTGAGTGTGAGAGGGACAGTGTGTGAGAGAGGGAGAGTGAGTGTGAGAGAGGGAGAGTGAGTGTGGGTGTGTGTGTGAGAGAGGGAGAGTGAGTGTGAGAGAGGGAGAGTGTGTGAGAGAGGGAGAGTGAGTGTGAGAGAGAGAGTGTGTGAGAGAGGGAGAGTGAGTGTGAGAGAGGGAGAGTGAGTGTGAGAGGGAGAGTGTGTGTGAGAGAGGGAGAGTGAATGTGAGAGAGGGTAAGCATGAGAAGGGAGAGTGTGTGAGAGAGGGAGAGTGTGTGAGAGAGGGAGAGTGAGTGTGAGAGAGAGAGTGTGTGAGAGAGGGAGAGTGAGTGTGAGAAAGGGAGAGAGTGTGTGAGAGAGGGAGAGTGTGTGAGAGAGGGAGAGTGAGTGTGAGAGAGAGAGTGTGTGAGAGAGGGAGAGTGAGTGTGAGAGAGGGAGAGTGAGTGTGAGAGGGAGAGTGTGTGAGAGAGGGAGAGTGTGTGAGAGAGGGAGAGTGAGCATGAGAGAGGGAGAGTGTGTGAGAGAGGGAGAGTGAGCGTGAGAGAGGGAGAATGCATATGAGAAAGGGAGAATGAGTGTGAGAGAGGGTAAGCATGAGAGAGAGAGAGTGTGTGAGAGAGGGAGAGTGTGTGTGAGAGGGAGGGTGTGTGAGAGAGGGAGAGTGAGTGTGAGATGGAGAGTGTGTGAGAGAGGGAGAGTGAATGTGAGAGGGAGATTGTGTGAGAGAGGGAGTGTGAGCATGAAAGAGGGAGAGTGTGTGAGAGAGGGAGAGTGAGCGTGAGAGAGGGAGAGTGCATATGAGAAAGGGAGAGAGAGTGTGTGAGAGAGGGAGAGTGTGTGTGAGAGAGGGAGAGTGAGTGTGTGAGAGAGAGTGTGTGAGAGAGGGCGAGTGAGTGTGAGAGAGGGAGAGTGAGTGTGAGAGGCAGAGTGTGTGAGAGAGGGAGAGTGAATGTGAGAGAGAGAGTGTGTGAGAGAGGGAGAGTGAGTGTGAGAGGCAGAGTGTGTGAGAGAGGGAGAGTGAATGTGAGAGAGAGAGTGTGTGAGAGAGGGAGAGTGTGTGAGAGAGGGAGAGTGAGCGTGAGAGAGGGAGAGTGCATATGAGAAAGGGAGAGTGAGTGTGAGAGAGGGTAAGCATGAGAGAGAGAGAGTGTGTGAGAGAGGGAGAGTGTGTGTGAGAGAGGGAGAGTGAGTGTGTAAGAGAGGGAGAGTGAGTGTGAGAGAGGGAAAGTGAGTGTGAGAGGCAGAGTGTGTGAGAGAGGGAGAGTGAGGGTGAGAGGGAGAGTGTGTGAGAGAGGGAGAGTGAGGGTGAGAGGGAGAGTGTGTGAGAGAGGGAGCGTGAGTGTGAGAGGCAGAGTGTGTGAGAGAGGATGAGAGGGAGCGTGAGAGAGGGAGAGTGTGTGAGAGAGGGAGAGTGAGCATGAGAGAGGGAGAGTGCGTATGAGAAAGGGAGAGTGAGTGTGAGAGAGGGTAAGCGTGAGAGAAGGAGAGTGTGTGAGAGAGGGAGAGTGTGTGAGAGAGGGAGAGTGAATGTAAGAGGGAGAGTGAGTGTGACAGAGGGAGAGTGTGTGAGAGAGGAAGACTGAGTGTGAGAAAGGGAGAGTGTGTGTGAGAGAGGGAGAGTGTGTGAGAGAGGGAGAGTGAGTGTGAGAGAGGGAGAGAGTGTGTGAGAGGGAGGATGTGTGAGAGAGGGAGAGTGAGTGTGAGAGGGAGAGTGTGTGAGAGAGGGAGAGTGAGTGTGGGTGTGTGTGTGAGAGAGGGAGCGTGAGTGTGAGAGAGGAAGAGTGTGTGAGAGAGGGAGAGTGAGCGTGAGAGAGGGAGAGTGAGTGTGAGCGGGAGAGTGTGTGAGAGAGGGAGAGTGAGTGTGAAGAGGGAGAGTGAGTGTAGGTGTGTGTGTGAGAGAGGGAGAGTGTGTGTGAGAGAGAGAGTGTGTGAGAGAGGGAGAGTGAGTGTGAGAGGGAGAGTGTGTGTGAGAGGGAGAGTGTGTGAGAGAGGGAGAGTGAGCATGAGAGAGGGAGAGTGTATGAGAGAGGGAGAGAGAGCATGAGAGAGGGAGAGTGCATATGAGAAAGGGAGAGTGAGTGTGAGAGAGGGTAAGCATGAGAGAGAGAGTGTGTGAGAGAGGGAGAGTGTGTGTGAGAGAGGGAGAGTGAGTGTGTAAGAGAGGGAGAGTGAGTGTGAGAGAGGGAAAGTGAGTGTGAGAGGCAGAGTGTGTGAGAGAGGGAGAGTGAGGGTGAGAGGGAGAGTGTGTGAGAGAGGGAGCGTGAGTGTGAGAGGGAGAGTGTGTGAGAGAGGGAGAGTGAGGGTGAGAGGGAGAGTGTGTGAGAGAGGGAGCGTGAGTGTGAGAGGCAGAGTGTGTGAGAGAGGATGAGAGGGAGCGTGAGAGAGGGAGAGTGTGTGAGAGAGGGAGAGTGAGCATGAGAGAGGGAGAGTGCGTATGAGAAAGGGAGAGTGAGTGTGAGAGAGGGTAAGCATGAGAGAGGGAGTGTGTGAGAGAGGGAGAGTGTGTGTGAGAGAGGGAGAGTGAGTGTGAGAGAGGAAGAGTGTGTGAGAGAGGGAGCGTGAGTGTGAGAGAGGAAGAGTGTGTGAGAGAGGGAGAGTGAGCGTGTGAGACGGAGAGTGAGTGTGAAGAGGGAGAGTGAGTGTGGGTGTGCGTGTGAGAGAGGGAGAGTGTGTGTGAGAGAGAGAGTGTGTGAGAGAGGGAGAGTGAGTGTGAGAGGGAGAGTGTGTGTGAGAGGGAGAGTGTGTGAGAGAGGGAGAGTGCATATGAGAAAGGGAGAGTGAGTGTGAGAGAGGGTAAGCATGAGAGAGGGAGTGTGTGAGAGAGGGAGAGTGTGTGTGAGAGAGGGAGAGTGAGTGTGAGAGAGGGTAAGCGTGAGAGAGGGAGAGTGTGTGAGAGAGGGAGAGTGTGTGAGAGAGGGAGAGTGAATGTAAGAGGGAGAGTGAGTGTGACAGAGGGAGAGTGAGTGTGAGAGAGAGAGTGTGTGAGAGAGGGAGAGTGTGTGTGAGAGAGGGAGAGTGTGTGTGAGAGAGGGTAAGCGTGAGAGAGGGAGAGTGTGTGAGAGAGGAAAACTGAGTATGAGAAAGGAAGAGTGTGTGTGAGAGAGGGAGAGTGTGTGAGAGAGGGAGAGTGAGTGTGAGAGGGAGAGTGTGTGAGAGAGGGAGAGTGAGTGTGGGTGTGTGTGTGAGAGAGGGAGCGTGAGTGTGAGAGAGGAAGAGTGTGTGAGAGAGGGAGAGTGAGTGTGAAGAGGGAGAGTGAGTGTGGGAGTGTGTGTGAGAGAGGGAGAGTGTGTGTGAGAGAGAGAGTGTGTGAGAGAGGGAGAGTGAGTGTGAGAGGGAGAGTGTGTGTGAGCGGGAGAGTGTGTGAGAGAGGGAGAGTGAGTGTGAAGAGGGAGAGTGAGTGTGGGTGTGTGTGTGAGAGAGGGAGAGTGTGTGTGAGAGAGAGAGTGTGTGAGAGAGGGAGAGTGAGCATGAGAGAGGGAGAGTGTGTGAGAGAGGGAGAGTGAGCGTGAGAGAGGGAGAGTGCATATGAGAAAGGGAGAGTGAGTGTGAGAGAGGGTAAGCATGAGAGAGAGAGTGTGTGAGAGAGGGAGAGTGTGTGTGAGAGAGGGAGAGTGAGTGTGTAAGAGAGGGAGAGTGAGTGTGAGAGAGGGAAAGTGAGTGTGAGAGGCAGAGTGTGTGAGAGAGGGAGAGTGAGGGTGAGAGGGAGAGTGTGTGAGAGAGGGAGCGTGAGTGTGAGAGGGAGAGTGTGTGAGAGAGGGAGAGTGTGTGTGAGAGAGGGAGAGTGAGTGTGAGAGAGGAAGAGTGTGTGAGAGAGGGAGAGTGAGTGTGGGTGTGTGTGTGAGAGAGGGAGCGTGAGTGTGAGAGAGGAAGAGTGTGTGAGAGAGGGAGAGTGAGCGTGAGAGACGGAGAGTGAGTGTGAAGAGGGAGTGTGAGTGTGGGTGTGCGTGTGAGAGAGGGAGAGTGAGTGTGAGAGGGAGAGTGTGTGAGAGAGGGAGAGTGAGTGTGAGAGGGAGAGTGTGTGTGAGAGGGAGAGTGTGTGAGAGAGGGAGAGTGCATATGAGAAAGGGAGAGTGAGTGTGAGAGAGGGTAAGCATGAGAGAGAGTGTGTGAGAGAGGGAGAGTGTGTGTGAGAGAGGGAGAGTGAGTGAGGGAGGAAGACTGAGTGTGAGAGGGAGAGTGTGTGTGAGAGAGGGAGAGTGTGTGAGAGAGGGAGAGTGAGTGTGAGAGGGAGAGTGAGTGTGAGAGAGGGAGAGTGAGTGTGAGAGAGGGAGAGAGTGTGTGAGAGAGGGAGAGTGAATGTGAGAGAGGGAGAGAGTGTGTGAGAGAGGGAGAGTGAGTGTGAGAGAGGGAAAGTGAGTATGAGAGAGGGAAAGTGAGTGTGAGAGGGAGAGTGTGTGAGAGAGGGAGAGTGAGGGTGAGAGGTGACTGTGTGAGAGAGGGAGAGTGTGTGAGAGAGCGAGAGTGAGCCTGAGAGAGGGAGAGTGAGCGTGAGAGAGGGAGAGTGTGTGAGAGAGGGAGAGTGAGCATGAGAGAGGAAGAGTGCATATGAGAAAGGGAGAGTGAGTGTGAAATAGGGTAAGCATGAGAGAGGGAGTGTGTGAGAGAGGGAGAGTGTGTGTGAGAGAAGGAGAGTGTGTGTGAGAGAGGGAGTGTGTGAGAGAGGGAGAGTGTGTGTGAGAGAGGGAGAGTGAGTGTGTAAGAGAGGGAGAGTGAGTGTGAGAGAGGGAAAGTGAGTGTGAGAGGCAGAGTGTGTGAGAGAGGGAGAGTGAGGGTGAGAGGGAGAGTGAGTGTGAGAGAGGGAGCGTGAGTGTGAGAGGGAGAGTGTGTGAGAGAGGGAGAGTGTGTGTGAGAGAGGGAGAGTGAGTGTGAGAGAGGAAGAGTGTGTGAGAGAGGGAGAGTGAGTGTGGGTGTGTGTGTGAGAGAGGGAGCGTGAGTGTGAGAGAGGAAGAGTGTGTGAGAGAGGGAGAGTGAGCGTGAGAGACGGAGAGTGAGTGTGAAGAGGGAGAGTGAGTGTGGGTGTGCGTGCGAGAGAGGGAGAGTGTGTGTGAGAGAGAGTGTGTGAGAGAGGGAGAGTGAGTGTGAGAGGGAGAGTGTGTGTGAGAGGGAGAGTGTGTGAGAGAGGGAGAGTGCATATGAGAAAGGGAGAGTGAGTGTGAGAGAGGGTAAGCATGAGAGAGAGTGTGTGAGAGAGGGAGAGTGTGTGTGAGAGAGGGAGAGTGAGTGAGGGAGGAAGACTGAGTGTGAGAGGGAGAGTGTGTGTGAGAGAGGGAGAGTGTGTGAGAGAGGGAGAGTGAGTGTGAGAGGGAGAGTGAGTGTGAGAGAGGGAGAGTGAGTGTGAGAGAGGGAGAGAGTGTGTGAGAGAGTGAGAGTGAGTGTGAGAGAGGGAAAGTGAGTGTGAGAGAGGGAAAGTGAGTGTGAGAGGGAGAGTGTGTGAGAGAGGGAGAGTGAGGGTGAGAGGGTGACTGTGTGAGAGAGGGAGAGTGTGTGAGAGAGCGAGAGTGAGCCTGAGAGAGGGAGAGTGAGCGTGAGAGAGGGAGAGTGTGTGAGAGAGGGAGAGTGAGCATGAGAGAGGAAGAGTGCATATGAGAAAGGGAGAGTGAGTGTGAAATAGGGTAAGCATGAGAGAGGGAGTGTGTTAGAGAGGGAGAGTGTGTGTGAGAGAAGGAGAGTGTGTGTGAGAGAGGGAGTGTGTGAGAGAGGGAGAGTGTGTGTGAGAGAGGGAGAGTGTGTGTGAGAGAGGGTAAGCGTGAGAGAGGGAGAGTGTGTGAGAGAGGAAGACTGAGTGTGAGAAAGGGAAAGTGTGTGTGAGAGAGGGAGAGTGTGTGAGAGAGGGAGAGTGAGTGTGAGAGTGGGAGAGTGAGTGTTAGTGAGGGGGAGTGAGCGTGAGAGAGGGAGAGTGAGTGTGAGAGAGGGAGAATGAGTGTGAGAGAGGGAGAGTGAATGTGAGAGAGGGAGAGTGAGTGTGAGAGAGGGAGAATGAGTGTGGGTGTGTGTGTGAGAGAGGGAGAGTGTGTGAGAGAGGGAGAGTGAGTGTGAGAGTGTGAGAGTGAGCGTGAGAGAGGGAGAGTGAATGTCAGAGAGGGAGAATGAGTGTGAGAGAGGGAGAATGACTGTGGGTGTGTATGTGAGAGAGGGAGAGTGTGTGAGAGAGGGAGAGTGAGTGTGAGAGAGGGAGAGTATGTGAGAGAGGGAGAGTGAGCAAGAGAGAGGGAGAGTGTGTGTGAGAGGGAGAGTGAGTGTGAGAGGGAGAGTGTGTGTTAGTGAGGGAGAGTGTGTGAGAGAGGGAGAGTGGCTGCGGGGCACTCGGAGGTGGGGCGGGGAACCCTGTCATCTGATAAATTCAGGCCCATGTTTCTAAATTAATTCCAAAATGTCCTTTTCTGAGAGAAACCTGTCTAATTTCCATTTGAGTGGGATTATACACCAATAGCTTCCCTCTTCTCCCTGTATCTTTCCCCAACTCCTGGGAGTTGGCTGGTTAGGGGTTATGGGGGGGGCGTCTATAATTAGGTGGGGCGGCAGGAGGTGCCACACTCATCGCCTACCCACCACAGCTGGTATTTTCCCAGTGGGGGATAGTGGGCTCCTCACAGGTTCTTGGGTACTGGGGGCACAAGAGCACCTGGTTGAACACCATGTGTCCCATTCAGGGGCCCCCAGTGGAAAGAGCCACACCCACTGGAAAACCACCTCTTCCCTCGTGATCAAGCCCCAGCTCTCACCAGGGCCGGCCTGATCAGCCACAGCGAGCCCCAACCCCACTTACCTGCACTCCTGGCCAGCTCCATTATCACCAGGCTAGGCTTGCTGCAGTGGTCACTGTTCCTGGAGGATCCTAAGGGTGGGACATCCTGCCTCAAGAGGGGCATAAGACACAACTGGAGGCAATTAATTGCCTGGGCAATGTAAAACTGAGTTGTAGTTTGCAGGCCGGTAGACATGTGCTCAGCCTTGGTGAGTAACCCCACCGACTCCACTTAAACTCCCAGCCTCTGTCTCTCTCGTATCATTATAAGTCCAGTTTGCTGGAATCAGCCCCCAACACTGGATCATCCGAGCAATCAGGCTGATGTGTTTCACAACTGTACCTAAGCCACGTGCACCTGGTGAGCTTGCACTTCACTCGGGACTTTGAGATTTATTTGCCGACCTTGCTTCAGGCAGCGCTCGCAGTCTCAGCGCCAGGCTTCACAGGCAGCACCACATCACTTTTAGGGGGGCTCACAGGCAGGTTTCTACCTACCAGAGTAAGGCAGGGGAGGCTTTTCAATGGCTGCAGGGCTAGGGCTTGTTTGGGGAAGGGGGAGAAGCGGCCCCAGGCAAGGGAAGAGGCTGCAGGGCGAGGGTTGTACTGGGAAAGGTGGGTATCCCAGGGTGTGTGTGGGGGGGGCACATGTTGATCTGTGCAATTGGCATCAAGAGGGTGAGGGCTGAGGAGGCATCTCCAGAGGAGATGAGGCCAGATGGAGATGTGAGGGTGAGTGTGTGAGTTTAGAGTGATGAGGTGGTTGCCTTACCCTGGCGGTATGGGTGAGATCATTCAACCTCTCTCTGCACTGGATGGCCAACCTCTCCTGTGCAGCATTGGCACTGCCCACCATAGTCACCGCCTCCCAGGCCGGACTGGTGAGGTTGCTGGACCTCCTGCAGCCAGAGCAGAGGTGGAAGACAAAAGGCATTCCAGTGACAGGTCACTGAACTCCTCTGGCCTTTCAGGGCCATGTCTTCACTGGAGCTGTCCTGGGCTGCAGCATTGAGAACTGTGTGCGCGGCTGCAGTTTAGATATGGCCCCCGGAGTGAGGAAACGGTGAGGTAATGGCATGGCGGGCAATTCAGAGGCCGCCTGCTGGCCAGACGGCGTGTTTCCTGTGGCTGCATCATTAATGAGGCGAGATTGGGGCGATACGGTGTGAAAGGCTGCCATAGAGGCTGGGGGTGGTAAAATGTCCTTTTACGCTCCTGCTACCACACTTAGTGCAAATCTAGGATGATTCCAACCATAGATTCTTGCCGGGTTAAGACACTTTTTTTGGGCAGAGGTATTTTGAAGCCCTCTTTATAGCTTTACAAACATACCCAGGCTGTGAGCAATAAACCCCTGGGGAAAGAAACCCAGTGAGATTTCCAATGCAAATGTGGAAGAGGCTGACTAGAGGCCGTCAATATAAGATAGTCAGCAAGAAATCCAATGGGGAATTCAGTAGAAACTTCTTTACCCAGAGAGAGGTGAGAATGTGGAACTCGCTACCACAGGGAGCTGCTGAAGTGAATAGCGTAGATACAGTTAAGGGGAAGCTGGACAAACACACGAGGGAGAAGGGAGTAGAGGGTTACAAAAGTGGATTTAGGTGAGGAAAGATGGGAGGAGACTCGAATGGAGAATAAACATCCGCATGGACTTGTTGGGCAAATGGCCTGTTTTAGTGTCATACATCCCATGTAATCCTATGTAAATTTCAGTGCCAGTGCAATGCCATGTACATAAGTCATACGGCCCAATCAAACTACATGTTCTTTTAGTTGTTCACAATAGGCAGAGTACAGACCATACTCAGCCAGCCTGCACTTGCAAAGCCCAAAATGAAACACCTTAGATGTTTTGGTGTGATTCCACAATTGGGCAGCACTTGATGGACAATCCTGAGTGCACCAATAGCTATACCTAACCAATTTAAGCTAATCAGTTAAGCTCATAATGTGGCTCATTTACACATGCTAGAAGTGACATACATTCATACACAGGGATCTGTTCTCTGCAAACAAAAGGAACATGCTTAAGCCTTGTGCCTTATTTGTATTACCCGGGAGCTTGGGGAGCCTATAGTTCCATACTATTTTCTCCATGTCAACAACTTGGCCAATCATAGCCAACTTGCCAACCAATCAACATCCCTTTTCTCCTGTAGTAGAAATAGTTGTGATTGTTCAAAATTTGGCATTCTTGCCTGTGTCCTGATGAGTGCAAGATGAAAAGCTTTGACAACATGTCTCTCTTTTCAGTAATATTCTAGTTCTGTAATCCTATGCAAAAATCTTACCAGTTGTGGGTGCTTCAGTTGCAGAATGTGCTGTGGAATCGGAAGCTACTCCCAGGTTATCAGATTTTGTTGTTGAGCTGGCAGCCGATGGAAATCCTGAGCTTGTTGGAGACTCTGGTTGTGAATCAATGTTTTCTCCTATGGTACAGCATACATTAGTCCAACACTTGCTGAAATGTTTAAAGTCCTTTCTACTTAACCTAATGCAGTAACATCAAAGGAAATTTCTAATGAACAAGTTAATGGTGGAAGCAGTTCATTGGTTACTGAGGGATGCATGGGTTTGAGTTCTGGACCTCTGGAGGTAGAACATGCAGTTCTCAGCCTGGAGAGGATGCAGAGGATATTTACTAGACTGGTCCTCGCGATGAGGGACTTCAGTTAACGTGGAAAGACTGGGGAAGCTGGGATTGTTTTCCTTGGAGCAGAAGATTGAAGGGAGATTTATTAGAGGTTTTGAAATTATGAAGTGTATTGATAAGAATAAATAAGGAGAAACAATTTTCCGTTGGCAGGGGGGTCAATATCTAGAGGACACAGATTGTTGAACTAAAGAGGAGATGAAAAATTTCTTTTTTTACACAGTGCGTTGCTGTGATCTGGAAGGCGCTGCCTGAAAGGGCGGTGGAAGCAGATTCAATAGGAACTTTCAAAAGGGAATTGGGTGAATACTTGAAGGGGGAAAAACTTGTAGGACTGTGGGGTAAAGAGTGGGGGCAGTGGGACTAATTGGATAGATCATTTACAGAGCCAGAACAGGCATGATGGGCTAAATGTTCTCCTTTTGCATTGTGAGATTGAGTAAATCTTAAATGATTTCCCAGCCAGACTCCAGTAGATGGAGCACAGTATACACAGGAGGTTATGAGAGGTGAATAGTTAACATTGGGCTGCTCATTTGAATAACAAGGAAAAGCGTCTTTTAACTGGGAGCAGTGAAGGTAACATGTGGACGCTGTCCTGAATACCTGAGTAAATTTTTTAAAATAAAATGTATTCTGCCCTGGCTGATCCTCTGCCTATTTCCCTTTTTACAGCACATCTTTCTGTAACACTTGACAGGCTGTTAAAGTGGAGTCAGCCGAGTATCACGGGGTGAACCCGAGCCTATATTCAGAAAGAAAGCGTCAATGCTACAGGCTTTTTTTTAACTTGAACTCCAAGGCTTTGTCCCCTTCACTGTCAGAGCTGACGGCCTGAAGGTGCTGGGGATATGGTTCGGAGGGGCCAGGGCACTCGTTAGAAACTGGAAGGAGCGAGTGTCTATGGTGAAAACGAAACTGGGCATGTGGGAGCGACGCTCCCTCTCCATTGCGGGTAAGAACCTGGTCATCAGGTGTGAGGCACTCTCGCTGTTGCTGTACGTGGCACAGGTCTGGCCCATTCCAGACTCCTGTGTGGTGGCGATCACCCGAGCCATCTTCCGCTTTATCTGGAGGTTGAAAATGGATCATGTCCGCAGGGACATGATGTACAAGCCTCTAGATAAAGGGGGAAAAAACGTGCCCAACATCGCCCTCATACTGATGGCCACCTTTGTGTATGGCTGCATCAAGCTGTGCGTAGACCCTCAGTACGCAAACACCAAGTGTCACTACATGCTGAGGTTCTACCTGTCCCCAGTGTTATGAAGGATGGGTCTGGCCACGATGCCGCGGAACGCTCCAAGTAGTTGGACCGTGCCGTACCACCTGTCCCTCGTGGGAAAATTTATGCAGAGAAACACCTTTGACCACAAGTCCGTCAGGCAGTGGTCGGCACGTAACGTCTTAAAGGCCCTGAGGGAAAAGGAGAGGGTGGATCCTGTGGGATGGTTCCCTGAGCAGACTGACAAAGTCATTTGGCAGAATGCCTCATCGCCAGAACTTTCCAACAAACACCAAGATGTAGCTTGGCTGGTGGTGAGAAAGGCCCTCCCTGTAAGATCCTTCCTACATGCCAGGAGTCTCACCCCCTCTGTACGTTGCCCTCGAGGTGGCTGTGGTGGGGAAGAGACCGTTGTTCACCTCCTTGTGGATTGTGCCTTTGCGAAGAAGGTCTGGAGAGAGATGCAGTGGTTTCTGTCGAGGTTCATCCCGAGCAGTTCTGTGACAGAGGACTCTGTGCTCTACGGGCTGTTCCCAGGGACACACACCAAGACAAACATCAACTGCA
Source organism: Carcharodon carcharias (assembly GCF_017639515.1). NCBI lineage: Eukaryota > Metazoa > Chordata > Chondrichthyes > Lamniformes > Lamnidae > Carcharodon > Carcharodon carcharias. The sequence continues at coordinate 4,108,529 of NC_054467.1, read as the reverse complement.
GCTGGAGGATCATCAACTCGGTGAAAGACGCTCTTTGGTCTGCCCGAAACTTGTTGGTTTTCCAGCGCAAAGAGTTGTCCCCGACCGAGTGGTGCAGACTGGCACATTCCAAGGTCCAGGACTACGTGCTGAGGGATGCACTAAAGCTTGGGGCAGCCGCCGCAAAGGCGCAACGGGGAAGGGTCGCTGTCTAAGACCTTTCTGCTACAGTGCACTGAGGGACTGGGAACTGTTGAGAGCCCCTCAGGCTGTACAGCTCACAATAAATGTATGCAGTGAATACTAATTGTATTATAATTATATTGAAGCACCTCAGAGTGCAACATGATGTATGTTGATAACTCCAATCCCATTGTCTGATTGTCTGCAATGACCATATTGAAATGATTGTAATATTCATTGATTGTACTGATGCACTTTGTGATCCATGTGTAAAAGTTGAATCTGATTGTACATTTGTGATGGTGATTTTGAAATCATTTGGAATGTTCTTCCAGGTATTTTATGAATAAAGTATATTTTTCAAAAAAAACTCCAAGGCTTCACACTGAGGATAAGAAACATTATGTAATTCATTCTTGGTCAAAGCTCCCTGAGAGAGAAAGACACAGAGAGATAGACAGGCAGAGACAGAGAGATAGAGAGAGAGAGAGATAAACAGACAGGCAGGGACAGAGAGATAGAGAGAGAGAGAGGGAGAGATAAACAGACAGGCAGGGACAGAGAGATAGAGAGAGAGAGAGAAAGAGAGATAAACAGACAGGCAGGGACAGAGAGATAGAGAGAGACAGGCAGAGACAGAGATAGAGAGAGAGAGAGATAAACAGACAGGCAGGGACAGAGAGATAGAGAGAGAGAGAGAGAGATAAACAGACAGGCAGAGACAGAGTTAGAGAGAGAGAGACAGAGACAGGGACACAGAGTCTTGTGAATTGTGTATCTAATGTTCCAAAAAACATTTTTACATTTTGTAAATTAAGATTTTCTAATAGAATTCCTCGGTCATCAAAGTCCAACAACGCTTCTCGGCCAAATGAATGAAGGAATTTGGGTTTTGTTGTCGAGTAGTGTGGGATGTATGGTAAAACGGTGACTGTTCACATTGCTTTGTGACCAACCATTCAATATTCATCAAAGTGTGGGCACCAGTGTTTGCAGCCTATGTTAAACTGCTAATTAAACACAAAGCCACTGTGGGGCTGTCTTTAAATAGAATCATAGAACTAGTAAAGTTCAGAAGGAGCCATTCAAACCCATTGAGCCTGTGCTGGCTCGCTACAGGACAAACTCACCTTGTCCCACTCTTCCGCCTTTTCCCCATAACTCTACAAAGTTCTTCTCTTCAGCTAATTATCCAATTCTATTTTAGAAGCCACGATTGAATCTGCCTCCACCACACTCTCAGGCAGTGTCTTCCAGATCCTAACTGCTCGCTGCATGAAAAAGATTTCACCCAATGTCACTTCTGGTTCTTTTGCCAATGACTTTAAATCTGTGCCCCCTGGCTCTCAATCCTTCCACCAAAAGGAACAGGAAACCAGGTTTTTGCCATGATAGAGAATCCCTGAAATCCTAGATCCCATCCCTGAACATGGCGCTTCCTACTTTCGCGGGAGCGGGACTGGAGTTAAGCCCGTGTTCACGCACATGTGGTTTACAGAGGCAACAAGACACTTGAATCACCAACTGCTTCCACTAAAGTGGGATTTGGTAGACAGGGAGTGTGAAACCCAGAGAATGCAGATAACACCAGGCAAGAAGAGCTCTGAACTTGGTGGATTCATTTGGATAGGCAGAGAACGCCTTTGGATAGGGTCCCAGGAAACCTTTGGGGGAGGTAAGGTACCCTTTAGGATTGTTAAAAGTAAACAAGATTGTGTGTAAAAATTACATAAATTCATTGGAACTGTCAAAGCTGTCAAGAACTGTCAAAAGATACTACGTGAGTTGGCATTGAGAGGGTAATGGCAAAAGGTGGTGAGTGGAGGCATGAGTTGGCTCTAAGTTGGCATGGGGACTATAAAGGGCCATGAGGATGTGGGGGGTATAGGGGTTATGAGACACCATAGAGGGTAGGTAGAGAGGCATGGGTTGGCATGGGAGATGAGGGGCCATGGGAAGGGTGTTTGGGGCCATGATGTGGCATAGGTTGGCATGGATGGAGCATGGGGTATTTATGGGGGTTGAGGGGTAAGGGCTGGAGGGTTATTTTTTGTTTCAGTCTTTTTTTATTTAATTCAATAAAGTGCCGGGGCACAGAGACAGCCTTCTGCCCAGTCAGCCTCGCACCCAACAGCCTCCACACTGGCTCGAGGGGCAGCTGGTCCGACTTCTAATCCAGCCCGAACCCTGAGTGAAAATTAGAACTGTAGGCCATCATTTTTAAATGTTGGGTTCTCAGAGCCCGGAATTCCCCCATCCCGGTACACCCAACAACCGAGTGAAAATCTGGGCCAGTGTCTCTCTATCTAGCCTGTCTAGACCCCGTGAACAGGTTAGCATAGTTATAGCTTGTTAACCAGTGTTGATCAAGTCATTAGTCACATGTTTTCCTCTCTGCATATTGATTACTAACCATTACCATGTGTTGTAGTCCCAGAATCAGATGTATTTAAACTGCTTGTCCCAGCTTCAGATGATGGTCTGTTTGTTGGTGATGGTGATGATTCTGTTTGTCCCCCTGCAGTGTACAATATTCCACATTAGTACCATCCTGGGCATTCAGTAATTGTTTAACATCCTTCATATTTCTTCGAATGCAGGAAAGAATAGGTAGAATCATAAAGTGATACAGCACAAAGGAAGCCACTCGGCCCATCATGCTTAACGCTGCTCTTTATCCAATTAGTCCCACCCCCCCCATTGCTCATTCCCTGTACCCCTGCAACTTTTTCCTTTTCAGGAAAATTATTATTGAATCTGCTTCCACCGCCCTACCAGATTCCAGATCACAACTCTATGCATTGTTTCTGCCCCTTCATTTCCCATGGTTTTTTTTTTGGCCAATTACTGACAGTGTCCCTCAGGTTACTGATCCTCCTGCCACTGGAAACAGTTTCTCCTTATTTACTCTGTCGAAACCTTTCACAATTTTGAGCACCCCTATTAAATCTCCCCTTAACCTTCTCTGCTCTAAGGAGAACAATCCCAGCTTCTCCAATCTCTCCACAGGGATTGAAGTCCCTCATCCCTGGTCCCATTCTAATAAATCTCCTCTCCAAGGCCTCAACATCCTTCTTGAAGTGTGGAGCCCAGAACCGGACACAATCCTCCAGCTGAGGTTGACCAGTTTCTTTTATACAGCTTTTGTATAAATTGCTTGCTTTTGTCTTTTTTATAAAGCTTACAAAGCCAAGGATCCTCTGAGGCCAGAATTGTACATCCCGCGGGCAAGCCTCTAGACATCATCCCACACTCGTGCGATATTTCACACGACAGTCAGAAGCGCTCCCGCCAACGATTAAGTGGCGATTAAGCCCATTAGCGACGCAATTAACAGCGATTTCACGTAGCTGGTCCACATTTACAGTTGGCAGACGGGCCATTCTCTCAGGCGGTATTCCCATTTTTGCTCAGACCTCGATCCAGGGCGGGATGAAATCTCCGTGGAGGAGATAAAAAGTACGGGGGGGTTGGGAATCGGAAAGGGGGTGGGGATGGAGGAGAGAGTTCATGATCTAAAGTTGTTGAATTCATCATTCAGTCCAGAAGGCTGTAAAGTGCCTAGTCGGAAGATGAGGTGCTGTTCCTCCAGTTTGCGTTGAGCTTCACTGGAACAATGCAGCAGGCCAAGGACAGACATGTGGGCATGAGAGCAGGGTGGAGTGTTGAAATGGCAAGCGACAGGGAGGTTTGGGTCATGCTTGCGGACAGACCGCAGGTGTTCTGCAAAGCGGTCACCCGTTCTGCGTTTGGTCTCTCCAATGTAGAGGAAAGCACATTGGGAGCAGCGAATGCAGTAGACTAAATTGAGGGAAGTGGCGTGAAATGCTGCTTCACTTGAAAGGAGTGTTTGGGCCCTTGGACGGTGAGGAGGGGGGAAGTAAAAGGGCAGGTGTTACACCTTCTGTGGTTGCATGGGAAGGTGCTGTGGGAAGGGGTTGAGGTGTAGGGGGTGATAGAGGAGTGTACCAGGGTGTCCCGGAGGGAGCGATCCCTGCGGAATGCTGCCAGGGGGGGTGAAGGGAAGATGTGTTTGGTGGTGGCATCATGCTGGAGTTGGCAGAAATGGCGGAGGATGATCCTTTGAATGTGGAGGCTGGTGGGGTGATAAGTGAGGACAAGGAGGACCCTATCTCATTTCTGGGAGGGAGAGGAAGGTGTGAGGGCGGATGCGTGGGAGATGGGCCGGACACGGTTGAGGGCCCTGTCAACCACCGTGGGTGGAAAACCTCGGTTAAGGAAGAAGGAAGACATGTCAGAGGAACTGTTTTTGAAGGTAGCATCATCAGAACAGATGCGACGGAGGCGAAGGAACTGAGAGAATGGGATGGAGTCCTTACAGGAAGCAGGGTGTGAAGAGCTGTAGTCGAGATAGCTGTGGGAGTCGGTGGGTTTGTAATGGATATTGGTGGACAGTCTATCACCAGAGATTGAGACAGAGAGGTCAAGGAAGGGAAGGGAAGTGTCAGAGATGGACCACATGAAAATGATGATGGAAATTCCTTCCCCCCGCTTTTTTTCCAATAATTTATATAGATTTTTCTTTTCCCACCTATTTCCATTATTTTTAAAGGTATTTTTATCCATTGTTTTATCTCTACCTTTTAGCCTATTTCAATTCCTTCACCCCACCCCACCCCCACTAGGGCTATCTGTACCTTGCTTGTCCTGCTTTCTACCCTTAATTAGCACATTCCTTAGATAATATCACCACCTTCAACACCTCTTTGTCCTTTTGTCTATGATATCTTTTGGTTATCTCCGCCTATCACTGACCCTCTATCCAGCTCTACTTCTCCCACCCTCCTCTTAAACCAGCTTATATTTCACCTCTTTTCTATTTTTACTTAGTTCTGTTGAAGAGTCATACGGACTTGAAACATTAACTGTGTTCCTCTCTGCAGATGCTGTCAGACCTGCTAAGTTTTTCCAGGTATTTTTGTTTTTGTTTTGAATTTCCAGCATCTGCAGTTTTTTGCTTTTATCTAGGAGCTGGTGGTAACTGTGGACAGTTTGTTACAAGGACTGTAATTCTGTAGTGAGTTGGGTGTGTGCTAAGTATAAAAGTGGACCATTACTCTCTGTAGTTTAAAGTATAAGTTACTTACAAAAACAGTGTTTAGCTAAAGCGTTTTTAGTCATTTGTTACATAACAGTAAGAATCTGAAAACGTGAAATCCTGTTGTGACATCCTTTTCAGCTATTACCCAGAAGTTTCAATTTGTTCTTAAATGTTGTTGGTCTCTACAAAGTTACGATCAAGATGGGAGGAGTGCGCTGTCTGGACAGAATTGTCCCAGATTTACACTAAGTGCAGTAGTGGGCAGGTAAAACCATGTTTTACCTGTTGGTTGCAATGGCAGGTTTTCACACCGTATAGTCCCAAACCCGTCACATTAGTTATGCATCCCCGGGAAATGCGCTGTTTCCATGGCGGACAGGTTCTCATTCGTCCGACACACCATCACCTCACCACTTCATCATGGCGGGCGCCATATTTAAAATCCAGCCACACGCACACATCTCAGTGCTTCTAGCCCAAGACTACTGCAGGGAAGATTTCCATGAAAAGCAAAAAGACTGCAGCCCCCAGGTTTAGAAACACATCACTGGAATACCTTTTGGACACCATGGAGGCCTGCTGTAATGTCCTCTACCCCTGCTCTGGTCGCAGGATGGGCAGCAGCCTGACCAATCAGGTGATGGCAGTGGTGTTCAGTGCCAATGGTGCACAGAAGAGGTTGGCCATCCAATGCAGATAGATGATGAATGATCTCATCTGTGCCACCAGGGTAAGGCAACCAATTCATCATCTAAACTCACCCACTCACAAGCCCATCACACATTCACTGGCATCTCACTCACTGCCAGCTCACCACTCACTCTCTCACACACACCCTCACATCTCCATCTGACCTCATCTCCTCTGGAGACTGCCTCCTCAGTCCTCACCATCTTGAAGCCACTTGCACAGATCAACATGTGCCCCAAACACACCCTGGGATACCCTCCTTCCCCAGTACAAACCCCACCCTGCAGCCTCTTCCCTTGTCCGAGGCCACTTCTCCCTCTTCCCCAAGCAATCCCCAGCCCTGCAGCCATTGAAAAGTCACTCCCACCTTACAGCTGGTCTGGTAGGTAGAGAGCTGCCCGTGGGCCCCCCTAAAAGTGATGTGGTGCTGCCTGTGAAGCCTGGGGCTGGTGACTGCGAGCGCTGCCTTAAGCAAGGTAGGCAAACAAACCTCAAAGTCCCGAGTGAAGTGCAGCTCACCAGGTGCAGGTGGTTTATGTGCTGTTCTGAAACATGTTGGTGTGTTATCGCACTGACGTGGGCGGACGATCCAGTGAGGGGGGGTGGGAGGAATGATTCCACTGGGCAGGCCTAATAATGACAGGCTGATGAGGTTCCCAGCATCCAATGACAGGAAACGTGACCCACCATCTGCAGGCTGAGCTGAGCAGACGATTTTGATCGGGTTTCACACCATATTGTCCACTCACGCCACTGAACACGCCCGATACTGCCAGGCACAGAAAATCCCAGCCCAGTTCCACCACTCCACAGGTCACAACATATATTTAAATGAGTTTCCTGCTGGTAATACAGCCAAATCTGTGCTTTATCTATTAATCACAGAATGACCATGCAACGCCCAGGTTTCTCCAACAAACAACAGAATTATTCGTTTATTATAAAACCAGTGTTGTCAAGTGGAGAGGCAAAGCTTATTAACAATACAGTATGAAGTGTGAAAGTGGAATGATTACTCTTTCTAAATACAAAAACAGAAACAGAAATACCTGGAAAAACTCAGCAGGTCTGGCAGCATCGGCGGAGAAGAGCACAGTTAACGTTTCGAGTCCTCATGACCCTTCAACAGTTCTGTTGAACAGGACTCGAAACGTTAACTGTGCTCTTCTCCGCCGATGCTGCCAGACCTGCTGAGTTTTTCCAGGTATTTCTGTTTCTGCTTTTGTTTTGGATTTCCAGCATCCGCAATTTTTTGCTTTAAACTCTTTCTAAATACCCTAACTCAGACACACACCCATACACTTAAAAAAAAACAAAATAGAGGAATTCTGCTAAAGGGTTAAAAGTCAATGATTCAGGGGAAAAGGATAAGATGGCAGAGTTCCTGAAGTGGTGTCCGGGTTGTACAGCTGGTCCCTCAGCTCCGCTCTGCGGAACAATCGATGACTTTTCGGGCGGACTCGAAGAAAACTCGGGGGCATCAATTGCAGAATGGAGAGCGACTACGGAGCAGATTCCATTCACTTACAACCCTGGGCCAGCTCTGGACTGCAAAGAGCTAAGGACTTTCCACAGCAGCTGATCCTGCTTTTCCCAAAAAGCAAAGCCAAAACCAGCTTTTGGAACATGGTTTTTCCAATGAGGGTTTCTCTTCAAAGCCATAAACCACCATGTGAGCCTTTTGTAAACAGTCCACTGGGGTCAAGAGGTTTCCAGCTTCTTTAAAGCTGCTGAATTACCTTTTCATGTAAAATGCTGTCTTTTCCAGGAACAGCAGCCATCAGAGTCCTTGCATTTACCCTTTAATGGACAGTGTCCTTGAGAAAACACAAACTCCTCTGGAATGTTCTTAGTTCTTGAAGATGAATCATTTTCTGTGGTCAAAATGTACATGACAAAGGGGATTGTAACATTATGAAGGATATTTGAGAACGTTATAACCCAAACACTACTTTTGTGTCCATGCCAATGCTGCTCCCAAAATCCTGGGCTGTATTGATTAGGATTCCGCCCAATGGACATTTCTGGTGCTACTTAAAGGGGTCAGAATTGGTTAAAGCTCAAAGCGAATCTACTGGTGACCTTTTCTTCATTATTTTGGGGGCTTTTAGGTACAATGCCCTTCCGCTGATTGTTACCCTCTTTGTCTTTCTCTGCCACTTCAGTCTGCTGCCCCCTTATATCCCTCCTTTTTCAGGTGCTGCTCGAAGCCCTGCCAATCTCTGTCTGGATTTCTCACCCAGGGCTGCAAAATCTAAGAGCAACAGGAATCTTAGTTCACTTTTGGAGGCCCAAATCCACACAGCATCCAGCAGGTGCAGTGGTCGTGCTGCCCATCCCATGGTGTGACTGCAGAGTGTGGGAATCCGGGGAATGCACCTGCAATCCCAGAGAACCACATCCGCAGAGAGTATCTGCTGCTTCAGCAACTTCAGCTCTGAGTTGCTGAGCTAGAGCCTAGCTCCAGACATTGAGAGCGTCGGGGCTGGTGAGAGTTACCTGGACAGTTTGTTCCAGGAGGCAGTCACTCCTTTTATGTTAGGCAGGACTTTAGAGTTGGTCAGTAGTCAGGGACAGGAGGGTGTGACTGCGAGTCAGGTAGGTAAGGGGATCCACCAGTGATGGAGGAGGCTCAGTCCCTGACTTTGTCCAGCAGACATGATGTACATTGGTACCTGTGTGGTTGAGGAGAAGGACTGCAAGGTGGATGAGTGGACTGACTATGGCACCATGGTGAAGGATGCCACTCAATTGGGGGGAATGAAGAGGAATGTGGTAGTGATAGGAGACAGTACAGGTGGAGAGATACTGTTCTCTGCAGTCAAGAGTGCGAGTACAGACAGCTGTGGTGCCCACTCGGTGCCAGGGCTCAGCATATCTGCTCAGGGCTGAAGATGAACTTGCAGTAGGAGGGGGAGGATCCAGTGGTCGTGGTACATGTAGGTACCAAATGACATAGGTAAGACTAAGAAAGGAGTTCTGCATTGAGAGTATGCAGAGTTAGGCATTAAATTAAAAAGCACAACCTCAAAGGCACAACCAAATCTCTGGATTATTACCTGAGCCGTGTGCAAATTGACATAGGGCAAGTAAAATTAGAGGGATGAACGCGTGTCAAAGTCCGATGTGGGAGAAGTGGGTTCCAGTTCGTGAGGCACTGGCACCAGCACTGGGGAAAGGCAGAGGTCTGAACCATACTGGGGCTGGTGTTCTAGCGAGCTGGGTAACTGGGGAAGTAGAGAAGGTTTTAAACTAAATAGTGGGGGCAAGGGAATCAAATTTGGGAGGATGTGGTAAATCAAAGAGTAGAGACAAGGCAAGAGAGAAAGGTACTAATCTGGGAAATGATAAACAGATCCTGGATAGAGAGATGTGGTATTGTGTCATGTAACATGATTAATTAATGACCTCAGATTGAAGACACCCCTCGGTAGCAGCAGCCACAATATGATTGAATTTTACATCCACTTAGAAAGGAAGAAGAGTGGGTCTAAGGTTTAGCTGGGGGGAGTGAACTCTTGGTAGCTAAACTTGCAGATGACACAACGATAGGTGGAAAAGTACGTTGTGAAGAGGATGCAAGGAGGTTGCAGACAGATATAGATAGGTTGAGTGAGTGGGCAAAAATTTGCCAGATGGAATATAATGTGGGAAAATGTGAAGCTGTTCACTTTGGCAGGAAGGATAAAAAAGCAGAGAATTAGTTAAATGGTGAACGGCTGCAGAATTCTGAGCTGAAGAGGGATCTGGGTGTTCTAATACATGAGTCACAAAGAGTTAGTATGCAGGTGCAGCAAGTAATTGAGAAGGCTAATGGAATGCTCTCCTTTATTACGAGAGGAATTGAACATAAAAGTAAGGACGTTATGCTTCAGTTATACAGGGCATCGGTGAGACCGCACCTTGAATACTGTGTGTAGTTTTGGTCTCCTTATTTAAGGAAGCATGTAATTGCGTTGCAAGCAGTTCAGAGAAGGTTACTAGCCTAATAAAATAGACAGGACAATGAGTTGCTGGTCAGTCAGTAAGTTATGTGAAGGGTTGAGATTGTTCAACAAGTCATCCCTTAGTTGAACTGAGTTTCAGAGAGAGAAGTGAAGATCCATTAAGCAGACAGACAGATTTCCACTGAGTATGCTGCCCCACCAGTTAGAACTGGTTGGACAATGGTGTCCTTCTTACAATGATAGTCAAATTATAAGGATCTTACAACACAGAAGGCGGTCATTCGGCCCATCATGTCTGTGCCAGCTCTTTGAAAGGGCTATCCAATTAGTCCCACCCCCCTTCCCGTTCAGCCAATCCTTGATTCAAACAGATTTCTCAATGGAAAACAAGGATGAGAGGCCTGACCAGCAGCCAACAGAAATAAGCCAGTTACTGATGCAGGAAATTATACGAATGGGAATATATGCAGATAAGGGAATTGGGACAGACTAGGATAGTGGATCTGTTCAGTTTTATTTGATCTTTGCTAGTGCAGTGAAACCTTGGCCAGGTCAAATCCGGTGCTTGGTCACCAAAAACAGGAAACAGTCACTTCCCATGAATGTCAGCAAGACCCCTGGCAATTTACACAGAATCACTAACCAGCTAACATACATTTAACTATTTACATTGAATCACTAACCAGGAAACATACATTTAACTATTTACATTGAATCACTAACCAGAAAACATACATTTAACTATTTACATTGAATCACTAACCAGAAAACATACATTTAACTATTTACACAGAATCACTAACCAGCTAACACACATTTAACTATTTACACGGAATCACTAACCAGCTAACATACATTTAACGATTTACACGGAATCACTAACCAGAAAACATACATTTAACTATTTACACGGAATCACTAACCAGCTAACATACATTTAACTATTTACATGGAATCACTAACCAGAAAACATACATTTAATTATTTACACGGAATCACTAACCAGCTAACATACATTTAGCTATTAACACGGAATCACTAACCAGCTAACATACATTTAACTATTTACACGGAATCACTAACCAGCTAACATACATTTAATTATTTACACGGAATCACTAACCAGCTAACATACCTTTGATTATTTACACAGAATCACTAACCAGCTAAGATACATTTAACTATTTAAACTGAATCACTAACCAGCTAACATACATTTAACCATTTACGCAGAATCACTAACCAGCTAGGATACAATTAACTATTTAAACTGAATCACTAACCAGGTAACATACATTTAACTATTTGCACTGGATCACTAACCAGCTAACATACATTTAACGATTTACATGGAATCACTAACCAGCTAACATACACTTAACTATTTACACGGAATCACTAACCAGCTAACATACATTTAATTATTTGCACTGAATCACTAACCAGCTAACATACATTTAATTATTTACACAGAATCACTAACCAGCTAAGATACATTTAACTATTTAAACTGAATCACTAACCAGCTAACATACATTTAACCATTTACACAGAATCACTAACCAGCTAGAATACATTTAACTATTTAAACTGAATCACTAACCAGGTAACATACATTTAACTATTTGCACTGAATCACTAACCAGCTAACATACATTTAACTATTTACACAGAATCACTAACCAGTTAACATACATTTAACTATTTACATGGAATCACTAATCAGCTAACATACATTTAACTATTTACATGGAATCACTAACCAGCTAACATACATTTAACTATTTGCACTGAATCACTAACCAGGTAACATACATTTAACTATTTGCACTGAATCACTAACAAGAAAACATACATTTAACTATTTACACGGAATCACTAACTAGCTAACATACGTTTAACTATTTATAAAGAAAAACTCGCATTTCCATAGCACTGTACACAACCACGGAATGTCCCAAATTGTGTGACAGCCAATAAAGTACTTTTTAAAAATGTAGTCACTGTTGTAAAGTAGGAAACATGGAAGCCAATTTGCACACAGCAAGATCCCACAAACAGCATCATAATCATGAATAGATAATCAGCTTTTAGTGCTATCTGTTGAGGGATAAATATTGGTCAGGACGCAGGGCAGAATTCTCCTACTCTTCTTTAAAATAGTGCCAGGAATTTTTTACATTGACTTAAAAGGGCAGACAGGGTCTGGGCTTAATGTTTCATTCAAATGGCAGCGCCTCCAACAGTGCAGTGCTCCCTCAGTGCTGACCCTCCAACAGGGCAGCACTCTCTCAGTACTGACCCTCCGACAGTTCAACACTCCCTCAGTACTGACCCTCTGACAGTGCAGCACTCCCTCAGTACTGACCCTCTGACAGTGCAGCACTCCCTCAGTACTGACCCTCTGACAGTGCTGACCCTCTGACACGCTGGGTGTCAGCTTATATTCTACACTCAACTCTCTAGGATACGACCTGAACTCATGACTTTCTGACTCTGTTGAGTGTGGGTCCTACTGAACCATGGCTGACTGAAAAAGAAAGCGAAGCAAACACAAAGATTTCTAAGTACAGGACTGGTTCTCCATCAATGTTTGTCATTTGTCCTTTTATATCTCTCAATTATCTCTGAGAGTAACCATCTTGGCTGTGGGAAATGAGAGATGAGAAACAGCAGCAGAACTATCTTATGTTTGATTGTAAACTCCTCTGTAAAGTTATTCGAGGGAGTACAGACAAAGTTTATCAGGATGTTTCCAAGAATGAACTTTAATTCTGGGGAGGGGGTGGAAAGGTTCAGACCACTGTCCTGGAACAGAGAAGGTTAAAAGGTGACCAAGTAGAGATTTTCAAGATGTTGAGATGTTTTGATCGACTGGATCAAGATAAATGTTTTCCTCTGTAGAGTGGGTCAATGACTGGGAGTCACGGATTCAAAATTATTGGAAAAAAGATTTAGGGGGAGATGAGGAGAATTGTTTCCACTCAGACTTGTTGGGATCTGGAACACTCGACCCGAAAAGACGCTGGGAGCTGATTCCACAGATCATTTTCAAAAGAAGTTGACAGGTTTTGGTGGGCGAGAATTTTACATAGTTAAAAACAAGAAATGGTGCACTGGGACTAAGCACTTTGAAAAAGCCAGCACAGGTCTGATGGGCTGAATAGTCTCCTTCAGTGCTGTCTCTGTCTATGATTCTATTCTATGATTCTCCGGTTTGTGGATTTTCCTCTACTAGTTCTGTCACATTGATGAAAGTCCTTGAAAAATATTTGGATAATCCTTGATTCCAACGTGTTCCATTTCTTTCCATCTTTTTATGCTCCACATTTTCTTATGTTCTCCACTGGTTTGAGTGGGATTGTCAGTAAAACTGAAATCAGATCATGTCCCCCACATTCGCCCACATCTGTCCCCGATTACCATTCACCAACAAATACTAACTTGTCTCCAAAATATCCACATATCAACCTTTTGCATGACTCATCCTTGTTCTAAGTGGGAGTTCAAAACTCATTACTGCTCCTTCCTGTGCAAAGCTACACAATCTCAGCAAGGATTTTGCCTTTCACCAGAATTCAGTGCTGCCTGGATTGGGGGGGTCGGGGGGGGCTAGGGTGGTGGGCTTGGGGGGTGGTGGCTGAATTGCACCGATGTTGGTGGAAAAAAATAACCCAAAAAGGTCCTGCAAAAGAGTTTTAGGGGAATAAGACCTGAACATAATTATCAAAGTAACGAATAAATCTAACTGTAGAGAGCATGATTTTTTGACTGACCGGGGTGAGAGCATTGGGTGATGGGAGAGCAATTGTAGCTGTCGACAAGGGTCATGTGGTCATTGAGATGAATAAATGAATCAGCGAGTTTAGCTTCCAAATAATAAGCACAAATAAATAAAGAGAACAGACAAAGATATAGGGGCTAAAAGCAAAATACTGCAGATGCTGGAAATCTGAAACAAAAACAAAAATAGCTGGAAAAACTCAGCCGGTCTGACAGCATCTGCGGAGAGGAGTACAGTTAACATTTCGAGTCCGTATGACTCTTCTTCAGAACTAAGGAAATAGAGAAATGTGGTGAAATATAAGCTGGTAGAGGGGGGTGGGACAGGTAGAGCTGGGTAGGGGGCCAGTGATAGGTGGAGGCAAAGAAGAGATTGCCAAAGATGTCATAGACAAAAGGACAAAGGGGTGTTGACGGTGGTGATATTAGCTAAGGAATGTGCTAATGGGGACATTAAGGGTAGAAAGCAGGACGAGCAAGGGACAGATAGCCCTAGTGGGGTTGGGGTGGGGGGAAGGGATCGAAATAGGCTAAAAGGTAGAGATAAAACAATAGATTGAAATAAATTTTAAAATAATGGAAATAGGTGGGAAAAGAAAAATATATATAAAATAAAAATTTATAAATTATTGGAAAAAGGGGGATTGGAAAAGGGGTGAGGATGGTGGAGAGAGTTCATGATCTAAAGTTGTTGAACTCAATATTCAGTCCGGAAGGCTGTAAAGTGCCTAGTCGGAAGATGAGGTGCTGTTCCTCCAGTTTGCGTTGAGCTTCACTGGAACAATGCAGCAGGCCAAGGACGGACATGTAGGCATGAGAGCAGGATGGAGTGTTAAAATGGCAAGCGACAGGGAGGTCTGGGCCATGCTTGCGGACAGACCGAAGGTGTTCTGCAAAGCGGTCACCCAGTCTGCGTTTGGTCTCTCCAATGTAGAGGAAACCACATTGGGAGCAACGAATGCAGTAGACTAAATTGAGGGAAGTGCAAGTGAAATGCTGCTTCACTTGAAAGGAGTGTTTGGGCCCTTGGACGGTGAGGAGGGGGGAAGTAAAGGGGCAGGTGTTGCACCTTCTGCGGTTGCGTGGGAAGGTGCTGTGGGAAGGGGTTGAGGTGTAGGAGGTGATGGAGGAATGGACCAGGGTGTCCCGGAGGGAACAATCCCTGCGGAATGCCACTGGTTGGGGGTTGGGGGGGGGTGGGGGGGTTGCGGGTGGTCGTGGTGGTGAAGGGAAGATGTGTTTGGTGGTGGCATCATGCTGGAGTTGGCGGAAATGACCTGTTGGAGGATGATCCTTTGAATGCGGAGGCTGGTGGGGTGATAAGTGAGGATAAGGGAGACCCTATCATGATTCTGGGAGGGAGAGGAAGGTGTGAGGGCGGATACAGGATCTGAGTGGATCCTCAACACTGACAAGGAACCTTTGGGCTGAACAGTCAAACTAAAAAAAGCAAGGGAGCAGAGGCACTAGTACGTATATAAAAATCACTAGAAATTTGAATATCAAGTATCAGCAAAACGGCCAATGATATTTTTAAATTTAGAAAGGGATATGGGACAAATCCAGGGTAATATGAAGCAGTTAGTTTAATGTTGAAGTCAGCAAAATAATGGAATCTTTACTGGAAGGTGTAATTAAAACCATCTAATAATTCAAAATATAACATAGGAGCTGGCACGGACCTCAAAAGGGAAGGTCACATTTGACCAAACTTATTGAAATCTTTGAAGAAGTGACAGGAAGATTAGAGAAGGATAATGTAGTAGATGTAATATATTTAGATTTTCTAAAGGACTTCAGTAAGGTACAGCTTGGTAGACTCATGCCTAACTTCATGTGAAGATGGAGACAAACACCAAACTAGATAGTAAGCTAACTACAAAATGGAGAGTGGTTAAGGCGACTTGCATAGGTGCCGCACAAGGGAGAAAGGGTGTGATAGGGGGAGATGAAAAGGGGTGAGAGGAGGTTCATATGGAGCATAAAGACCTCCAGAGACAACTGGGGCCAAATGTTTTTGTGCCTTAAATTTAATGTAAACATTGTGTGGATGGATAAATGCTGCCATTCTTTACCAATTAAATCAGAACTTTATATTTTGAGGGGAATCTGGGCTTTTTTATTACAGCTTTCTAAGTACATCCACGAGAGCATCCTCAATATCAATGTAAGCAATGAACAACTAAATATTCGCCTTAGACAATGGGGAGTGGCAGTAACAGATGGTCCATGTCTGCAGCACATGGTGAAATCTTCCAGCAATTCAAGACATCTGTACCGGAATCCTTAAAATGTGTCAATAATTCAGCCACGCACATTTCACAGGCAGCTACAGAACATACAAACCAGAAAGTTACAAGAGGCAATGTCATCTTTGTAAATTGAGACATTGAATTAAAAAAATAAGAAAGTCATGCTAAACCTTAAAGAACATTTGGTTCGGCCTTATCTGGAGTATTGTGTGCAATTCTGGGCACCACACTTTAGGAAGATTTTATGGAATAGATTTATTGAAATAGCACCAGAGATGAGTGACTTCTGAGGTATCAGGTGGGGTGTAAGTTTAATGTTGCACCTCCGACAGTGCAGCACTCCCTCAGTACTGACCCTCTGACAGTGCAGCACTCCCTCAGTACTGACCCTCTGACGATGCAGCGCTCCCTCAATACTGACCTTCTGACAATGCGGCCCTCTCTCAGTACTGCTCTGAAGTATCAGCCTAGATTTTGTACTCAAGTCTCTGGAGTAAGGCTTGAACATTTGACTCAGAGATGAGAGTGCTTCCCACTGTGTCACTGCTAACAAAGAGGCACCATCATTATTACACCATGAACACCTGGTGGGTCAGTAGATTGTATGAAAGGTTCTCATTGGTGTACCAGTCATCGGTTTGTTGAATATCTGCAATTCTTACAGAAAAGGTGGACACTTTATCAGGAATTCATTAGACCAACATGCCTACTCACCCAATCTAGAGAACATTATTCCCTAACAACTTGCCTTTCTATTGGGATCATCCCATTCTCAACACATTCCACTAGCAACATCGCTATACATCTGCTGGTGTAAAACATAAACTCCTGGTGCAAAATCCTGGAACAATTATTCCCAACTTTAAGTCCTGTTGCAGCCCATCATTCCAGCATCTGGCAACTGGAAATGATCAACTGAGCATCACAAATATCAGGGCCTGTCGCTGATTTATTTAAAGCTGCTTCTGATAACACTGGAGGGAGGGGCAACTGAAACTCTACTTTAAATGTTTCCTGGCAGAACAAGTACAAATCTCTCATTGTAAGATGTGCCTCCCGAACTTTCCTGATTTGTAGGTAACTCCCTTTTAATGGTCGTCCACCTCCTGGTTCGTATCTGGGAACATCCTCAGATTTGCCCTTTAGTACACCCTGCGCATCTGATGGATCGGCCGATAACAGCCCATCAACCTAAAACCTTCGAGAATCACCGCCACGCGCATCTGATTCTAAGGAAACAAAGTAAGAAATGGGGAGGGTTTCTTACCGACAAACATGTGACAAAAGCATATCAGCAAAAGGACGCTTACAGCCCAGGACCTCATTTTCTGGCGCCTTTATCCAGGGACGTCAAGGCTTGTTATTTTCTTTTTGAAACCAGCGGTGTGCAGGTCACCGAGTGGTGGAAAAGGTTTGAAACCAACAGTGAAGACTCCTGGTTAACTTAGAACTTCCTCTGATAAATCGCAGCCGGAAATCTTTGCCATTGACATTCAGCCAAGAGGAAAATTTTGTTTAAATGATTTACAACAAATCAGTAGGGGGGAGGAGGGGGTGGGAATACAGTGCACCACTCCTTTTTAAATAAAAATAGGAAGGCTGCAGTAAGGATTGTCCTGATAAAACCCCTTGTCCCTGTAGAATGCTGAGATCCAGCTTCAATTCTAATTAAGTCTCCCAAGTCCATGATAAACTCAAACACATCAGCTGTGCTTAAAGTACTAAAAGTTATTGTTCCATCAAACTGTCTTCCTGTTCTGAGCAATTAGACCCTGGGTTTCTGAGCTATGCACTATGTCTGGACCTAATGAGGTGGGAAATATTGAATCTGACCATTTCTCAGTCCAAAGAATTACAAAATGAATGAGCTTGGCTCCAGCCATCATCACTCAGAGCAGAAAAGTAGAAACAATCGTTCTGAAACTGTCCACAACTTTTCTATACAAGATAAACTGAACCATTCCTTCTGGTTCAACACAGCATTACATTAATTGCTTCATTTAAGTTACCTCCAGGGATTTGAGCACATAATCCAGGTTAACAATTCCTGTGCAGTACTGAGGGAGTGCCGCACTGTCAGAGGGTCAGTACTGAGGGAGTGCTGCACTGTCAGAGGGTCAGTACTGAGGGAGTGCTGCACTGTCAGAGGGTCAGTACTGAGGGAGTGCTGCACTGTCAGAGGGTCAGTACTGAAGGAGTGCTGCACTGTCAGAGGGTCAGTACTGAGGAAGTGTTACATTGTTGGAGGGTCAGTACTGAGGGGGTGCTGCACTGTTGGAGAGTCAGAATTGAGGGAGCAATGCACTCCCTCTGACAGTGTAGCACTCCTTCAGTACTGACCCTCTGACAGTGCAGTGCTCCCTCAGTACTGACCCTCTGACAGTGCAACACAACCTCAGTACTGCCCCTCCAACAGTGCAGTGCTCCCTCAGTACTGACCCTCTGACAGTTTAGCACTCCCTCAGTACTGACCCTCCGACAGTGCATCACTCCCTCAGTACTGACCCTCTGACAGTGCAGCACTCCCTCAGTACTGACCCTCTGACAGTGCAGCACTCCCTCGGTACTGACCCTCTGACAGTGCAGCACTCCCTCAGTACTGACCCTCTGACAGTGCAGCATTCCCTCAGGACTGACCCTCCGACAGTGCAGCACTGCCTTGGTGCTGACCCTCTGACAGTGCAGCATTCTCTTGGTACTGACCCTCTGACAATGCATCACTCCCTTGGTACTGATCCTCTGATAGTGCAGCACTCCCTCGGTAGTGACCCTTTGACAGTCCAGCACTCCCTTGGTACTGACCCTCTGACAGTGCAGCACTCCCTCAGTACTGACCCTCTGACAGTGCATCACTCCCTCAGTACTGACCCTCTGACAGTGCGGCGCTCCGTCAGTACTGCACTGCAATGTCAGCCTATGGTTCTGTGCTAAAGTGTGAGACTTGAACTCAGAATTTTCCGAATGCAGGGGAGAGTGCTCACACCGGACCAAGCTGACATTTAAATCTGACACTGAAGCTTTAAGAATGTGTGTGACACGTGTTAAAATGTGGTTCTTTAGGGAAGCTTCTGTTGTATTTACCAAGTTCTCAGCAAGACAGAGCTGATTATCTGTCAGAGTTTACAGTCAACAAAGGAGCAATGAGCCATGAGAATCCAGCAACAATGATCAAATCAGGAACAAAGAGAGAACTAGTTGTGACAGACCATTTGTGACCTTTCACACTGCCCCATTGGACAGCAACTGAGGGAAACGATGGGATATATTTTCAAATTGGCTGACTGGCAATTTTCTGAATTGAACACAAACAGGATGCGGCTTTCTTTCAGAGACACTCTCATCTGTTTACAGATAGCTTTCTACTTTATGTACAGCCAACTTCAATATTCCCACTTATGCCAAGAACCATCTTGATCAATTGTCTTTCCCAGTGCGACTTGAAGACAATTACCAAGCCTTAGGGACTGAATGTTTATAATAGAAGTCATCCTGCGCCTCTCTAATGGGAAAGTAAATGAAGAGCTTCACAATCGACCCTGCTCAACAGCCATTGATTTGGTGTCTCCAGCATTGCAGATGATTCATCATTTGACTGAAATTACCTGCCTATAATCCGTTAACAGAGCCAATCACTGCTGATTTTAGGATAGGGCAATTACTGTGTAGACCACTGTTGGAAAGGTCAGTACTGAGGGGGTGCTGCACTGTTGGAGAGTCAGAATTGAGGGAGCAATGCACTCCCTCCGACAGTGTAGCGCTCCTTCAGTACTGACCCTCTGGCAGTGGAGACAATAAATTAATGTTCCCACTCGGGTCTCTCTCACTGAAAGAATCTTAAAGAGAGTCCTGTGCGTCTTCTCTTTGGATGGAATCATTGTCCTGAGCAATAACTTTTGCTTCCACTTTTCAGAAGAGAATCTTTCTGTTCCCAATAAAAAAAGTCCCATTAACTGCTGTCAAAATTGGAGGTTTGAGATAGAATTCGAAGGAAGTCGAGTTTGACTCATTCGAAAATTCTGTTTTCTATCAATTGGAATCTATTGTTTTAAGGACACTTAATAGTTTCACCAGAATGTCCACAACTTTAGTTGAATTGTTAACACAGCCTAGTATAAAAGTGAAGAGCAGAATACAGTTGGATGACAATATCTCAGTCTAGTGATGGAAGGTGTGGGGCAGGATTTTGCCCTCATTGGCGGGCACAGCAGGTGGGCCCAGAGCAACCGTGAAGCCGACTGACCCTCCCGATTGGGTCCCCGACATGGATTCCACGCTGACCAGTTAGTGGGCAGCCAGTGTGAAACAGGCGCCCAGCGCTGCTGGGGTGGAGGGCAGGAGGAGTGCAGGTGAGGAGCTGTCCACATGTGCAGGTGTGTGTGCGCAGTAAAAGCTCCCTCAGGCACAGAGCTGCGTCAGGGAGCTGAAGAATCTTCACATTAAAAATAAAGATATTAAAAATGTTTAAAAAAACATGCTCTCTCACCTGACTCTGTCATGTGAGCAGGGACATGTCAGAGATGAGTGCAAAAAGGTTTTTCTTTTTAATCATCCTGCCCATGGATGAGGTTTCACCACAAATGCCGCTTGGCCTTTTCACCCGCCCACCAACTGAACAGTGAATAATTTGAATCAATTACTTCATTAAAAGGGCCTAAAGAGGCTGTTTAATTGTTGGTGGGCACATTGTTGACTCCTGTGCACGCCCACCAGCTGAAATATCGCGTGAGTGCGCAATGACATCAGGAGACTCGCCCGACAGCATCGTGCATCATTTTACCTTTGTTTGGGTCAGGTGCTCGCCCACCCCACCAGCGCAATATTCTGCCCAAAGTCTTTCCTACTGCCTAACAGGGGTCACATGGCCGTCCTTGGAGATTCAGGCCTATGAGCCCTGAGCGTGGTTTTCTAGTCGAGGACCTGGTACAAGCATGTGGCTTCTGAAAAGCTCTCTGCAATAAAGTTTATCTGTTTCTTGTTGAAACCTGTCCGGTACGTCGAGATGTTACATTTGGTGACGGGGGTAAAGTGGCTCTGACGCTGCACCTCACCTGGTCAATGTGAGTACATCAGACCTGAAGAATAAAAGAAAAGATTACTCACCAGTCAAGCCACACTTCAGCAGAATCAATCCTTATGACGTAACTACAGAATACTGGGGTCAGTATGTACAGCACCTCAGATTTTATTCCGTGTCAAATGAAATTACCATGGAGGAGAAGCAGAAAGCAATCCTTTTGAGTGTCTGCGGTAGCAAGACATATAATCTCACCCACCGCCTGTCAGCCCCGAACAAAACCAATTCTAAATCTTTTCATGAATTAGTGGACCTCATGGAGACATGTTACCAGCCAAAGGCATCCATAATAACGCAGAGGTTTAAGTTTAACTCCAGAGTTAGGGCCTCAGGAGAGTTTATCACAACCTACGTGGTGAAGTTGAAGCAGTTGACTGAGCACTGGGACTTCGGGGACACACTCATTGATCTGCTACGGGACCAATTAGTTTGTGGAGTTCAAGACGATGCCATTCAGCGTTGTTTTACTCGCAGAGGTCAACATCGATTTGAAGCGCACCCTCGAAATATCACTCACCGTGGAGAGTGCGGTGACAGACTCATTGGCTACACAACACATACAACATGGCGTTGTTCTGCATGTGGGGCACAAACCTACCGCCGGGCGTGGAGTGAAAACCAGAGACACAGCAACAAAGAGAGAGGCAGTCTCTGCTGCTAGAAACACCAAAAGGCCTAGTGGAAGCGTCTCAGCAGCAACTCCGAGGTAAATCTGTTATAGATGTGGGGGTGACAACGGACCAGACACATGTAAATTCAGGGAGGCAGAATGCCTTTACTATCATAAGAAAGGTCACATAGTAAGGCAATGCAGGGCAAAGTTGAAACAGCCCATAAAACAGCAAACCAACATGTCTGAAGTGAATAATATAACAGAACCTGAAGCTGCCGACACAGATGTCCATTCCCTGTATAATGTCACCGCTGTAAAAACTGAACCTATCACTGTCACAATCCAAGTTAACGGGAAGCCACTAATAATAGAGGTGGATCCGGGAGCTTCACCCACAGAGGTGGGAGAGCACACATTTAAATACCTAATTGAAGGTACCCAGCCATTGAATTTGGAGCGAGCAATGGCTCAATTGAAGACACACACTGGGGAATCTATGCAGGTAAAGGGCATTGCCACAGTACCTGTGTCCTACAGGCAACAGACAGCCCAGCTTCCAGTGATAATAGTGACTAGTGAAGGACTGAGTCTTCTGGGCCAAGAATGGTTACAAAACATTAAACTCAACTGGTCTGAAATATTTCACTTGAGAACAGGGGGAGTTCTCAATATTTCAGAATGAGTTGGGAGAATTGAAGGATCTTCACATGCTACAAGGATCTCTCAGGTCAGTGTTGGTTCCTCTGGAAAATCATGAAGAGAAACAAAACGAATTTAGCATCTGAACAAACTGAAGAACCAGTTGGCAGAGAAGATTCAACAACGTTCAATATTCTAGGAGGAAGCCAAGGGATACAAGAAAGAGACTGAAGAATTGAAGAATCAGCTGAATGAAACAAAAGAGGCGTTAGAGGGAAAAGTCATTGAACTTTTCAAGGTGTGAGTGGATAATGAAGCCAAGGGCAGCTCAACTACTGGACTGAACCAAGTTAAGATTTCATCAGAGAGAAATTCGGCCGACTGTGAAATCAAAGTGAAAAATGAGATAAAGCTCAACGGCAAACAGAAAAAGAAAAGACAGAAATCAGATCAGAAAGGTCCACTGGCTATGTATCAAGAACCCTCTCCACTGCCAGGAAGGGTTATTCCCAGCTAGGAAAGGAAGGTTTATTGTTGGTATTAGGAGTGAAGAAATTCCACCAGTACCTGCATGGACAACATTTCACCATTGTGTCGGACCATAAACCATTGATGGGTTTATTCAGTGAGGATAAGGTCATTCTGCCAATCGCATAAGCAAGAATACAACGTTGGGCTCTGATACTATCTGTGTATGAGTACACCTTTATGCACTGTCCTGGCTTACACATTGCAAATGCAGATGCACTCAGTCATCTCCTGTTACCAGATAGCATTGTACATGCTTCAGTGCCACAAGAAGTTGTGCTAGCACTGAACTTCTTCGATTCTTCATCTGTGTGTGCGAAGCAAATTTGAAATTGGATGAACAGAGATCCAATTTTGTTGAAAGTCAGAGACCTTCTACTGCAAGGGTGGTCAAATTCGCCTGTATGCCCGAAAAACAGAGTTAAGTTGTCAAGGTGGAATTTTGTTATGGGGATCAAGAGTTATCATTCTGTCACAAGGTAGAGAACCACTCTTGACAGAGCTCCACAGTGTGCATCCAGGCATATCAAAGATGAAAATGCTTGCACGAAGCTATGTCTGCTGGCCAGGCATTGACGGTGACATTAAAAGCATGGTCAAACACTGTTTCCACTGTCAGCAACAACAGAAGTTGCCTGTTTCAGCTCCACTGCATCCATGGGAGTGGCCTGGTTGACCCTAGGTTAGACTGCAGATTGATTATGTAGGACCATTTTTAGGTACCATGATTTTATTGATTGTCGATGCGCATTTTAAATGGCTGGGTATATATGAAGCCAGATCACCGACATCAATTGCAACTATCGAAAAGCTGCGTCAATGTTTTAGTTTACACGGCTTATTGGAATTCGTTGTTTCCAATAATGATACAGTCTTTACTAGTACAGAGTTTCAGAGATTCATGAGCTTAAATGGAATCAGTCATGTTAAAACAGCCCCATATCATCCCTCATCAAATGGTTTAGCTGAGAGAGCTGTGCAAACCTTCAAATCTGGAATGAAGAGGTTATCAGAAGGTCCTCTAGAAACTCAGCTTGCCCACTTTCTTCTCAGTTATCGGATACGCTTCATTCAACTATGGGTTCAATGCTGTCTGAGTTATTGATGAAATACCGCCAATGTACAAGGTTAAATCTGGTGTTTCCAAACTTAAAGGAGAAGTTAGAAGAGAATCAGAGTGAACAAAAATTGAATTGTGATATTCATAACAAAGCTAAAGGATTCACTGTAGAAGATACAGTTTTTGTGCAGAATTTTGGAAATGGGCCTTGTTAGGTTTCTGGAATGATTGTCTCAGATACTGGTCCCTTGTCCTTCCAGATGGAAGTGGAAGACAGATTTGTTCAAAAACATGTGGAGTAGAGAGACGTTCCTACAACCAGCTATTCCGCCTGTGATTAAGGTCAAACCATTAATTCCTGAGGTGACAGATCAACCTAGAAAGACCTGCCCGATGTCTCTGTAGAGTTGCCAACCCCTGAACTGCCACTTTCTAATGATGTATCTGATGCTGCAATTCTTGATCATGTCGATCCAGTGGAAGAACCTCAAGTGTTAGAGCTACGGTGCTCTAACCAAATAAGGAAACAACCTCAGAGACTTAATCTTTAATTACCTGACTTGTATATATGTATATGTTGTGGGTCATTTAAACGTAAGTAGGAAGTGTGTAAAAGAAACTAAAGGTAGACGAAATGTGGTAATTGAAATTATAGCCTTGCTTACTGCCTATCAGGGGTCACGTGATTGTTTGTGGAGACTCTGACCCATGACCCCGAAGCACGGGGTAATCTGGGGCACGTGGCGTTCTAGTGAGGGTCTGGTTCAGGCATATAGCCTCTGAAAAACTCCCTGTAATAAAGTTATCTGTTTCAAATAGAAACCCGTCCAGTACGTCAAGCCATTACTACAGGGTGTACATTTCATGCCTTTGTTTCATGAGAGGGACTATTTTCATTCAGTCATTGTCAAAGATAGTGCCAATTCAAAACAGAAAGAACTTGCTGATTCCGTGATGTCAGCTGACATCTTATCAAACTAATAGCTTTGATTACCAGCCCCACATGTTTCATTTTACCTGTTAGACAGATGAGGAAGACAGAGGGCAAAAGGTTCATACCATCACATTCCAGTCAAGTTGACAGGACATGAACTATAAGTTCAACAATATTCCGTTGACAGTGATTCACAATTCTGATTACGACATCAAGGTATTTCAACAGGATCATAATAATTTTTTTTATTCATTCATGAGATGTGGGCATCACTGACTAGGCCAGCATGGACTATTTGGACCGAATGGCCTGTTTCTGTAGCTGTAAATACAACGTAATCATAGAAAAGCACTTTGGAACATTGAAATGATATGAAACGTGTGTAAGACACTGATACAGCATGCTTTCTCCAAAAATCAAGTTAAATTTTTGGGTATCAAGGACGATTTAATGCAGCAACTGTTTATATCTAATGAATAATTAGTAATAAAGGTGAATCCTCAGGCAACACTACAAAGCTCTGAAGAAGTCATATAGACTCGAAACATTAACTCTGTTTCTCCCTGCACAGATTTTGCCAGACCTGCGAGTTTTTTCAGCATTTTCTGTTTTTATTTCAGATTTCCAGCAACTGCAGTATTTTACTTTTAACACTACAATACTCACTGTTATTAATATTCAGTAAAATCAATCAGAACAGTCAGTCACCTTAATCACGTTAGCAAATAGGAAGTTCCTTTATCCTCAAGACTTTCCAGTTGAGATGTTCCAATCAGACACTTTAGAAATCATTGAGTGAGTTCTGTCACAAAAACAGAATTACCTGGAAAAACTCAGCAGGTCTGGCAGCATCAGCAGAGAAGAAAAGAGATGACGTTTCAAGTCCTCATGACCCTTCCACAGAACTGAGTGAATATTAGAAGAGCGGTGAAATATAAGCTGGTTTAAGGTGGGGGGGGGGGGGGGGGGGGGGGGGGCGGGGGGGTTGGGTGGGGGGAGAGAAGTTGGGGGGGGGCTGGTGTGGTTGTAGGGACAATCAAGCAGTGATAGGAGCAGATCATCAAAAGATGTCACAGACAAAAGAACAAAAGAACACATAGGTGTTGAAGTTGGTGATATTATCTAAACGAATGTGTTAATTAAGGATGGATGGTAGGGCACTCAAGGTATAGCTCTAGTGGGGGTGGGGGGCATAAAAGATTTAAAAATAATGGAAATAGGTGGGAAAAGAAAAATCTATATAAATTACTGGAAAAAACAAAAGGAAGGGGGAAACAGAAAGGGGGTGGGGATGGAGGAGGGAGTTCAAGATCTAAAGTTGTTGAATTCAATATTCAGTCTGGAAGGCTGTAAAGTGCCTAGTCGGAAGATGAGGTGCTGTTCCTCCAGTTTGCATTGAGCTTCACTGGAACAATGCAGCAAGCCAAGGACAGACATGTGGGCAAGAGAGCAGGGTGGAGTGTTAAAATGGCAAGCGACAGGGAGGTTTGGGTCATTCTTGCGGACAGACCGCAGGTGTTCTGCAAAGCGGTCGCCCAGTTTACGTTTGGTCTCTCCAATGTAGAGGAGACCACATTGGGAGCAACGAATGCAGTAGACTAAGTTGGGGGAAATGCAAGTGAAATGCTGCTTCACTTGAAAGGAGTGTTTGGGCCCTTGGACAGTGAGGAGAGAGGAAGTGAAGGGGCAGGTGTCGCATCTTTTGAGTGGGCAAGGGGAGGTGCCATAGGTGGGGGTTGAGGAGTAGGGGGTGATGAAGGAGTGGACTAGGGTGTCACGGAGGGAACGATCCCTATGGAATGCTGCCGGGGGGGTGAAGGGAAGATGTGTTTGGTGGTGGCATCATGCTGGAGTTGGCGGAAATGGCGGAGGATGATCCTTTGAATGCGGAGGCTGGTGGGGTGATAAGTGAGGACAAGGGGGACCCTATCATGTTTCTGGGAGGGAGGAGAAGGCGTGAGGGCGGATGCGCGGGAGATGGGCCGGACACGGTTGAGGGCCCTGTCAACCACCGTGGGTGGAAAACCTCGGTTAAGGAAGAAGGAGGACATGTCAGAGGAACTGTTTTTGAAGGTAGCATCATCGGAACAGATGCGACGGAGGCGAAGGAACTGAGAGAATGGGATGGAGTCCTTACAGGAAGCGGGGTGTGAGGAGCTGTAGTCGAGATAGCTGTGGGAGTCGGTGGATTTGTAATGGATATTGGTGGACAGTCTATCACCAGAGATTGAGACAGAGAGGTCAAGGAAGGGAAGGGAAGTGTCAGAGATGGACCACGTGAAAATGATGGAGGGGTGGAGATTGGAAGCAAAATTAATAAATTTTTCCAAGTCCTGACGAGAGCATGAAGCGGCACCGAAGTAATCATCGATGTACCGGGGAAAGAATTGTGGAAGGGGGCTGGAGTAGGACTGGAACAAGGAATGTTCCACATACCCCATAAAGAGACAGGCATAGCTGGGGCCCATGCGGGTACCCATAGCCACACCTTTTATTTGGAGGAAGTGAGAGGAGTTGAAGGAGAAATTGTTCAGCGTGAGAACAAGTTCAGCCAGACGGAGGAGAGTAGTGGTGGATGGGGATTGTTCGGGCCTCTGTTCGGGGAAGAAGCTAAGGGCCCTCAGACCATCCTGGTGGGGGATGGAGGTGTAGAGGGATTGGACGTCCATGGTGAAGAGGAAGCGGTTGGGGCCAGGGAACTGGAAATTGTTGATGTGACGTAAGGTGTCAGAGGAATCACAGATGTCGGTGGGAAGGGACTGGACAAGGGGAGAGAGAAGGGAGTCAAGATAATGAGAAATGAGTTCTGTGGGGCAGGAACAGGCTGACACGATCGGTCTACCGGGACAGTCCTGTTTGTGGATTTTGGGTAGGAGATAGAAGCGGGCCGTCCGAGGTTGGGCGACTATCAGGTTGGAAGCTGTGGGAGGGAGATCCCCAGAGGAGATGAGGTCAGTGACAGTCCTGGAAACAATGGCTTGATGTTCAGTGGTGGGGTCATGGTCCAGGGAGAGGTAGGAGGAAGTGTCTGCGAGTTGACGCTCAGCCTCTGCGAGGTAGAGGTCAGTGCGCCAGACAACAACAGCACCACCCTTGTCAGTGGGTTTGATGACAATGTTGGGGTTGGACCTGAGAGAACGGAGTGCAGTAAGTTCAGAGAGAGACAGATTAGAATGGGTGAGAGGAACAGAGAAATTGAGACGACTAATGTCGCGCCGACAGTTCTCAATGAAAAGATCAAGAGAAGGTAAGAATCCAGAGGGAGGGGTCCAGGTGGAGGGAGAATATTGGAGGTGGGTAAAAGGATCCGTTGAACTGGGAGAGGACTCCTGCCCAAAGAAGTGAGCCCGGAGACGAAGACGGCGGAAGAAGAGTTCAGCATCATGCCGAGCCCGAAATTCATTGAGGTGAGGGCGTAAGGGTATGAAACTAAGTCCTTTGCTGAGCACTGAACGTTCAGCATCGGAGAGGGGAAGGTCAGGGGGTATAGTGAATACACGGTTGGGATTGGAAGAAAGGGTGGGGACGGAGGGACGGGCAGGGGTGGAGGGTCCTAGATGGGTGTTGGTGTCGATGAGTTGTTGCAGCTTGCGTTCCTTAGCACTTGAGAGAAAGAGAAAAAGTTTCTTGTTGAGGCGTCGGATGAGCCGAAGGATAAAATGAAACTGGGGGCATGCGCAGCTTTGAAAAAGGGTACAGCGGTGCTGCTGGAGGGAGAGGTCGAGTGTGTTCATATGGCGGCGCATGGCACTGAGTGTGGATTTCAGAATGTGACGGGAACAGCAGTCTGAGAAACATTTTATGTCCCGGAGATACCTGTAATCCTGGGTGTGTTCGAAACATGAGGGGTGGAATTTCAGTTGAAATCCACGTGGGGTAAGTCGGAGATGGAGACAGTCACTGAGAAAGGAGATGCGGCTGCGAAAGCGGGTTTTAGTAAACACCTTGTCAAACACCAGGAGGGAAATGGAAAGCAATGAAGGTTAACAAGGCAAAAGAGAGAGACGGAAATCTTGTCGCAGAGACGAACAGAACTTCTTCAAGGAGGTAGGCATTTCTTGAAGATGAGTGGCAGTCAATTAAACACAGAGATAAAAACAAAAAAACTGCGGATGCTGGAAATCCAAAACAAAAACAGAAATACCTGGAAAAACTCAGCAGGTCTGGCAGCATCGGCGGAGAAGAACAAGGTTGACATTTCGAGTCCTCATGACCCTTCCACAGAACTGAGCGAACATAAGGAGAGGGGTGAAATATAAGTTGGTTTAAGGTGGGGTGGTGGGGGTTGGTGGGGGAGAGAGTTCTGTGTTGCTTACACTGAAGGGTCAGCATTACCAAAGAGATATTGGCCTGGTGAGGGGGTGCTGCAAGTTCCAGGTGCAAATCATAGCACGACATCAAAAAAACATCATCATGCTCTGAACCAGAATCTCAGAGATCAGGAAATTATTGAACTGCATTAAATACACAAGATCGACGCTATGATCAGGTCCATAAGGCCATGGCTGAGAAACTTCCCCTCGCCAGGAGAAATCCATGGAGTTGTTAGGAGGAGAAGCTGGAGTGGTTGAGTCTAACTGGAATCCACCAGCCAGTGAAGATTCCTCTGTTCCATGTCATCCTACCCAAAGAATCTGCATTTCTATAGCGACATTGGGACATTCCAAAGTGCTTCACAGACAATGAGTGTCAGCCATTCACATCCCACCCAGAGACTTGAGGGCAGAGATCTAAGCTGACACTCCCAAAGCAGCACTGAGGGAGTGCTGCACTGTTACAGACCTTATCTTTCAGGTGAGATGTTAAAGCCTAACTCAGTGCTAACCCTGAACTTGGTGCTAACTGTGAATACATCATCATTCAGGACAGAGTGAAATCTCATCTGTAGGAAACTCACTGTTCATCGTGAATGAGTGACTTCACTGACCCCAAATCCAAAACAAGCCATGTTTTCAGAGGCTAACATATCGTTCCAACACAAATTATATTTCCATAGTTTCCTCAGCAAAGAGTTTGTTTCAGTGTCGTGTGAAAGGAAGATGCTTCTCAACCTTCAGAGCACTGTCAGAATCAGATCGAACAGTCGTGTTTGCTGGGTCAGTTTACACGGTCAAAGGCAGGAGCGAATCTCTGCTGAAGTTATCAACTTCCTCTCAGTTTCCGTCATCTCGCTCATCATTACGCAAAGAATCATTCATAAATACAAAGGAAATCTATTTCAGGAGAAAGGTTTATGTGACAGGTTCCTATTCATTCAGGCTCATCCGTCAAGCAGAAAAACATTCAACCATTTCATAAACAAGCAGCAATTTGCTCTGCGTAATTTGGTGAAAGTACACCACCTCTTTAACCCCTTTTTTTTACACACATTGTGATATTGTTCAGGATTCTCTGGGGCTATTATCTGTGCAGCTCGAAATGACTAAAATATAAAAAGAAATTAACTAATTGATTTTAACATTAAAATAAACTTATGAAAATAATTATAAACTTATAATTTGCTAACAATTGTAACTGATAGCTAACGGCATTAAAAACTCATCAAATCTTTTGAAAAGATGACATGAATAATAGAGTTGGCAATTCTGGTTGGACGCATTCCCGGGGTTTCTGCCCCAACACCCCCACCCCTCCAACCCTCCTACTACTGGTCACTTGGCACATCCACCCTCCCCACAGACAAATGTGAAGTGAACAGCCCTCTCGCTCCATAGGAACGTAGGAGCTAGGAGCAGGAGTAGGCCATTCAGCCCATCGATCCTCCTCTCCCATTCAATAAGATCATGACTGATCTGATGTGGCCTGAACACCACTTTCCTGTCTGTCCCCATAACCCTTGACTCCCTTCTCTATCAATGACCTGCCTAACTCAGCCTTGAATATATTCAATGACCCAGTCTCCACTGCTCTCTGGGGAAAAAAGTTCCACAGGCTAACGACACTCTGAGAGAATTTTTTTTTTCTCATCTCAGTCTTAAAATTCTTACTTTTAAACTCTCCCCTCGTTCTAGTCTCCCCAGCAAGTGGAAACACCTTCTCAGCAGCCACCTTGTCAAGTCCCCTCAGGATCTTATATGTTTCAATAAGATCACCTCTCATTCTCCTGAACTCCAATGGATACAGAGCCAACCTGTCCAACCTCTCCTCATAAGGTAATCCCCTAATCCCAGGAATGAGCTGAGTGAACCTTCTCTGAACTGCTTCTAATGTAATTATATCGTTTTTCAAATAAGGAGACCAAAAGTGAACACAGTATTCCAGATGTGGTCTCACCAAGGCCGTGTACAGCTCCCCACTTTTATATTCCATTCTCCTCGCAATAAACACCAACATCCCATTTGCCTTCCTAATCACCTGCTGTATCTGTGTATTACTTGCTTCACCTCCCTTTTCTGATCCAGTACTAGGGCCACTGCTGTGGCAAACACAAGAGGAAAATCATAGGCACCAGTTCAAGAAAGTGGCCCTTTCCATTGTCTTCGAGCCCTTTAATTCATTAGTTGGAAAAGTATTGGAGATTGGCCACTTTTTTGTTTGATGGTCATCATCACCCTGATTACTGATGTGCTACCACACACAGGCTGCAGAGGGCAGCATGGCACTGACATTCTACAATCCCATGAGAGGAATATTTCAAAGATATATTTCAAAAAACTGCGGATGCTGGAAATCCAAAACAAAAACAGAATTACCTGGAAAAACTCAGCAGGTCTGACAGCATCAGCGGAGAAGAAAAGAGTTGACCTTTCGAGTCCTCATAACCCTTCAGCAGAACTGGTTGAATCCAAGGAGAGGGGTGAAATATAAGTTGGTTTAAGGGAGGGTGGGACAGGTAGAACTGGATAGAGGGTCAGTGATAGGTGAAGATAACCAAAAGATGTCACAGACAAAAGGACAAAGAGATGTTGAAGGTGGTGATATTATCTAAGGAATGTGCTAATTAAGGGTAGAAAGCAGGACGAGCAAGGTACAGATAGACCTAGTGGGGGTGGGGTGGGGGGAAGGAATTGAAATAGGCTAAAAGGTAGAGATAAAACAATGGATGGAAATACATTTAAAAATAATGGAAATAGGTGGGAAAAGAAAAATCTATATAAATTATTGGAAAAAAAGGGGGGGAATCGGAAAGGGGGTGGGGATGGAGGAGAGAGTTCAAGATCTAAAATTGTTGAACTCAATATTCAGTCCGGAAGGCTGTAAAATGCCTAGTCGGAAGAGCTTCACTGGAACAATGCAGCAGGCCAAGGACGGACATGTGGGTAAGAGAGCAGGGTGGAGTGTTAAAATGGCAAGTGACAGGGAGATCTGGGTCATGCTTGCGGACAGACCGCAGGTGTTCTGCAAAGCGATCGCCCAGTCTCCGTTTGGTCTCTCCAATGTAGAGGAAACCACATTGGAAGCAACGAATGCAGCAGATTAAATTGAGGGAAGTGCAAGTGAAATGCTGCTTCACTTGAAAGGAATGTTTGGGCTCTTGGACGGTGAGGAGAGAGGAAGTAAAGAGGCAGGTGTTGCATAGGAAGGTGCCATGGGAGGGGGTTGAGGTGTAGGGGGTGATGGAGGAATGGACTAGGGTGTCCTGGAGGGAACGATCCCTGCGGAATGCTGCCTGGGGGGTGTGGAGGGAAGATGTGTTTGGTGGTGGCATCATGCTGGAGTTGGCAGAAATGGCGGAGGATGATCCTTTGAATGCGGAGGCCGGTGGGGTGATAAGTATTTCAATATTTCAAAGCATAGATTGAAAGAGTGAAGGAGCGCGGCTAATTAGACAGCTCTTTGAGAGAGCAAGCATGGGCATGATGGGCAGAATGGCCTCCTTATGTAATGTAAAATTCCATGAGCAGCACAGAATGGACAACAATGAAGAACAATGAAAAATTTGCTAAAGAGGTTGACCAAGTTGAAATCAAAAATTGGCCAAAGTTGAGAAGTCCAAACTTGTCAAACTCCAGTTGGTTCAGATTTTCAGATTAATTTGAAGCTCATTCCCAGGGACTTCATTTCACAAAAATTCTCAAATTCCCCACAAAATAAAAGTAATCTTTGTAGCACTTTTCCTTTCAAATCTATTTTCGTAAGTATTTAGACAACTGGCTTTTTGTTTGCACCACACACACTGTGTGTAGTCGTCATTCTAAATCAGCCTCATCACAATAGTGATCTGATCATCGGTCTTGAAACAAGGTTGTCTGATCATTGTGGATAGACATTTACTGTGTTTGTCCCAATTTCTTCTCTCTTATTTTAGGGAAGATAGTGACACTTTTGATGAAAAATAAACTAGTCAAATGTTGGTGAGCAACTAATAGACAATCTAATCCAAAGACCACGATGGGAGTCACACCACTGAGCAGGCTTTTTCACTACTGAAAATTAAATATGTTGGCATTCTTCATGACTGCATCTGTGTATTTATGGCACACCCATTAACCAATATTAACCAATTCTAAGCAACTCTTTCTGTGGACTTTGCTGACCTGCTCCAACAAATCTTCAACAACTTAATCACAAAGAGCTCACTGTTCCTCAGACGTTCAATGCAGTTTTGTATATTGTTGTTAGCTTTCACTCTACTTGAATGAAGCCTCGTTCTCTTACTAATGGTTATGTTTAAAATGCACAAGGTAGGAATGGTTTGGTTTCAAACTCTGCTACCTGAAGTAATGACAATCCTGTAACCACTGGCACCCAGTGAAATGCTTCTTCTTGTTTTTACAAACAGAACCATGTTAACAGGTTACTCTTGTGACAAAATAAGCAAAAACATTGAGATTATTTAGCAGCTATTTTAAGAAATTAAGACATATACTACTTCTATTAAAAACAAACCTTTTTCCTAAATTTAGCAAATTAAGTGCAATGGCTTTAATAGTAA
This sequence comes from Carcharodon carcharias, assembly GCF_017639515.1. Classification (NCBI taxonomy): domain Eukaryota; kingdom Metazoa; phylum Chordata; class Chondrichthyes; order Lamniformes; family Lamnidae; genus Carcharodon; species Carcharodon carcharias. Next base: position 4,074,910 of record NC_054467.1, on the reverse strand, counting down.
ATTAACCTAACACACCTGCCTATATTTGGTGAATGATTGAAGGGAAACTGCCACTAACTGCAGCTTTGGGACTGTCAATGCCACAGTTAAAGTGTTCTTCACAACTGCAAATCCTCAACTTTGTGACATCCATTAAGTGAAAAGAGAGAGGAAATAGTTTTTTCACAGCCTAACAGTCTAGAGGAACCCTTCACATTGAGATTTCAGTGTCAGATAACTTTCCTGTAACACAGAGCAGCAGAGCAGAGGGAATATCATTGTGATGACTGTGATGTTAGTGGACAACCTTCATAAAACATCCCTCCACCTGCACATTACAACGTTTACACATTACACCATCTGCACAATACACCGTCGGCACATTACACAGTCTGTACATTATACAAACTGTACATTACACAGTCGGCATATCACACAGTCTGCACATTATACTATCTGCACATAACACCATCTGCACAATATACCGTCGGCAAATTACACAGTCTGTACATTACACAGTCTGTACATTACACAGTCGGCACGTTACACAGTCTGCACAACACACCATCTGCGTATCACACAGTCTGCGTATCACACCGTCTGCGTATCAAACCATCTGCGCATTACACAGTCTGCACATAACACCGTCTGCGTATCACACCGTCTGCATATCACACTGTCTGCGGATCACACTGTCTGCATATCACACTGTCTGCGTATCACACCGTCTGCGTATCACACTGTCTGCGTATCACACCAACTGCATATCACACTGTCTGCATATCACACTGTCTGCGTGTCACACTGTCTGCGTATCACACTGTCTGCGTATCACACTGTCTGCATATCACACTGTCTGCGTATCACACCGTCTGCATATCACACTGTCTGCATATCACACTGTCTGCATATCACACTGTCTGCATATCACACTGTCTGCGTATCACACAGTCTGCGTATCACACAGTCTGCATATCACACCGTCTGCGTATCACACTGTCTGCGTATCACACTGTCTGCGTATCACACTGTCTGCGTATCACACTGTCTGCGTATCACACTGTCTGCATATCACACTGTCTGCGTATCACACTGTCTGCATATCACACTGTCTGCATATTACACAGTCTGCATATCACACCATCTGCATATCACACCATCTGCGTATCACACTGTCTGCGTATCACACTGTCTGCATATCACACCGTCTGCGTATCACACCTTATGCACCAAACACCCCGTCTGCGTATCACACTGTCTGCGTATCACACCTTATGCACCAAACACCCCGTCTGTGTATCACACCGTCTGCGTATCACACCTTATGCACCAAACACCCCGTCTGCGTATCACACTGTCTGCGTATCACACCTTATGCACCAAACAACCCGTCTGCGTATCACACTGTCTGCGTATCACACTGTCTGCAAATCACACTGTCTTCGTATCACACCTTATGCAACAAACACCCCGTCTGCGTATCACACTGTCTGCGTAACAGACTGTCTGCATATCACACTGTCTGCGTATCACACTGTCTGCGTATCACACTGTCTGCGTATCACACAGTCTGCATATCACACTGTCTGCATATCACACTGTCTGCGTATCACACAGTCTGCGTATCACACTGTCTGCGTATCACACTGTCTGCGTATCACACTGTCTGCGTATCACACTGTCTGCGTATCACACCGTCTGCGTATCACACTGTCTGCGTATCACACTGTCTGCGTATCACACCTTATGCACCAAACACCCCGTCTGCGTATCACACTGTCTGCGTATCACACCTTATGCACCAAACACACCGTCTGCGTATCACACTGTCTGCGTATCACACTGTCTGCATATCACACTGTCTGCGTATCACACTGTCTGCATATCACACTGTCTGCATATCACACAGTCTGCATATCACACCATCTGCATATCACACCGTCTGCGTATCACACTGTCTGCGTATCACACTGTCTGCGTATCACACCGTCTGCGTATCACACTGTCTGCGTATCACACTGTCTGCGTATCACACCTTATGCACCAAACACCCCGTCTGCGTATCACACTGTCTGCGTATCACACCTTATGCACCAAACACCCCGTCTGCGTATCACACCGTCTGCGTATCACACCTTATGCACCAAAAACCCCGTCTGCGTATCACACTGTCTGCGTATCACACCTTATGCACCAAACACCCCGTCGGCGTATCACACTGTCTGCGTATCACACCTTATGCACCAAACACACCGTCTGCGTATCACACAGTCTGCATATCACACCATCTGCATATCACACCGTCTGCGTATCACACTGTCTGCGTATCACACTGTCTGCGTATCACACCGTCTGCGTATCACACTGTCTGCGTATCACACCGTCTGCGTATCAGACCTTATGCACCAAACACCCCGTCTGCGTATCACACTGTCTGCGTATCACACCTTATGCACCAAACACCCCGTCTGTGTATCACACCGTCTGCGTATCACACCTTATGCACCAAACACCCCGTCTGCGTATCACAAAGTCTGCGTATCACACCTTATGCACCAAACAACCCGTCTGCGTATCACATTGTCTGCGTATCACACTGTCTGCAAATCACACTGTCTTCGTATCACACCTTATGCAACAAACACCCCGTCTGCGTATCACACTGTCTGCGTATCAGACTGTCTGCATATCACACTGTCTGCGTATCACACTGTCTGCGTATCACACTGTCTGCGTATCACACAGTCTGCATATCACACTGTCTGCATATCACACTGTCTGCGTATCACACAGTCTGCGTATCACACTGTCTGCGTATCACACTGTCTGCGTATCACACTGTCTGCTTATCACACTGTCTGCGTATCACACCGTCTGCTTATCACACTGTCTGCATATCACACTGTCTGCATATCACACAGTCTGCATATCACACCATCTGCATATCACACCGTCTGCGTTTCACACTGTCTGCGTATCACACTGTCTGCGTATCACACCGTCTGCGTATCACACTGTCTGCGTATCACACTGTCTGCGTATCACACCTTATGCACCAAACACCCCGTCTGCGTATCACACTGTCTGCGTATCACACCTTATGCACCAAACACACCGTCTGCGTATCACACTGTCTGCGTATCACACTGTCTGCATATCACACTGTCTGCGTATCGCACAGTCTGCATATCACACTGTCTGCATATCACACAGTCTGCATATCACACCATCTGCATATCACACCGTCTGCGTATCACACTGTCTGCGTATCACACTGTCTGCGTATCACACCGTCTGCGTATCACACTGTCTGCGTATCACACTGTCTGCGTATCACACCTTATGCACCAAACACCCCGTCTGCGTATCACACTGTCTGCATATCACACCTTATGCACCAAACACCCCGTCTGCGTATCACACCGTCTGCGTATCACACCTTATGCACCAAACACCCCGTCTGCGTATCACACTGTCTGCGTATCACACAGTCTGCATATCACACTGTCTGCATATTACACTGTCTGCGTATCACACAGTCTGCGTATCACACTGTCTGCGTATCACACTGTCTGCGTATAACACTGTCTGCATATCACACTGTCTGCGTATCACACCGTCTGCATATCACACTGTCTGCATATCACACTGTCTGCATATCACACAGTCTGCATATCACACCATCTGCATATCACACCGTCTGCGTATCACACTGTCTGCGTATCACACTGTCTGCGTATCACACCATCTGCGTATCACACTGTCTGCGTATCACACTGTCTGCGTATCACACCTTATGCACCAAACACCCCGTCTGCGTATCACACTGTCTGCGTATCACACCTTATGCACCAAACACACCGTCTGCGTATCACACTGCGTATCACACTGTCTGCATATTACACTGTCTGCGTATCACACTGTCTGCATATCACACTGTCTGCATATCACACAGTCTGCATATCACACCATCTGCATATCACACCGTCTGCGTATCACACTGTCTGCGTATCACACTGTCTGCGTATCACACCGTCTGCGTATCACACTGTCTGCGTATCACACTGTCTGCGTATCACACCTTATGCACCAAACACCCCGTCTGCGTATCACACTGTCTTCGTATCACACCTTATGCAACAAACACCCCGTCTGCGTATCACACTGTCTGCGTATCAGACTGTCTGCATATCACACTGTCTGCGTATCACACTGTCTGCGTATCACACTGTCTGCGTATCACACAGTCTGCATATCACACTGTCTGCATATCACACTGTCTGCGTATCACACAGTCTGCGTATCACACTGTCTGCGTATCACACTGTCTGCGTATCACACTGTCTGCATATCACACTGTCTGCGTATCACACCGTCTGCTTATCACACTGTCTGCATATCACACTGTCTGCATATCACACAGTCTGCATATCACACCATCTGCATATCACACCGTCTGCGTTTCACACTGTCTGCGTATCACACTGTCTGCGTATCACACAGTCTGCGTATCACACTGTCTGCGTATCACACTGTCTGCGTATCACACCTTATGCACCAAACACCCCGTCTGCGTATCACACTGTCTGCGTATCACACCTTATGCACCAAACACACCGTCTGCGTATCACACTGTCTGCGTATCACACTGTCTGCATATCACACTGTCTGCGTATCGCACAGTCTGCATATCACACTGTCTGCATATCACACAGTCTGCATATCACACCATCTGCATATCACACCGTCTGCGTATCACACTGTCTGCGTATCACACTGTCTGCGTATCACACCGTCTGCGTATCACACTGTCTGCGTATCACACTGTCTGCGTATCACACCTTATGCACCAAACACCCCGTCTGCGTATCACACTGTCTGCATATCACACCTTATGCACCAAACACCCCGTCTGCGTATCACACCGTCTGCGTATCACACCTTATGCACCAAACACCCCGTCTGCGTATCACACTGTCTGCGTATCACACAGTCTGCATATCACACTGTCTGCATATTACACTGTCTGCGTATCACACAGTCTGCGTATCACACTGTCTGCGTATCACACTGTCTGCGTATAACACTGTCTGCATATCACACTGTCTGCGTATCACACCGTCTGCATATCACACTGTCTGCATATCACACTGTCTGCATATCACACAGTCTGCATATCACACCATCTGCATATCACACCGTCTGCGTATCACACTGTCTGCGTATCACACTGTCTGCGTATCACACCATCTGCGTATCACACTGTCTGCGTATCACACTGTCTGCGTATCACACCTTATGCACCAAACACCCCGTCTGCGTATCACACTGTCTGCGTATCACACCTTATGCACCAAACACACCGTCTGCGTATCACACTGCGTATCACACTGTCTGCATATTACACTGTCTGCGTATCACACTGTCTGCATATCACACTGTCTGCATATCACACAGTCTGCATATCACACCATCTGCATATCACACCGTCTGCGTATCACACTGTCTGCGTATCACACTGTCTGCGTATCACACCGTCTGCGTATCACACTGTCTGCGTATCACACTGTCTGCGTATCACACCTTATGCACCAAACACCCCGTCTGCGTATCACACTGTCTGCGTATCACACCTTATGCACCAAACACCCCGTCTGCGTATCACACCGTCTGTGTATCACACCTTATGCACCAAACACCCCGTCTGCGTATCACACTGTCTGCGTATCACACCTTATGCACCAAATACCCGGTCGGCGTATCACACTGTCTGCGTATCACACTGTCTGCGTATCACACTGTCTGCGTATCACACAGTCTGCATATCACACTGTCTGCATATCACACTGTCTGCGTATCACACAGTCTGAATATCACACTGTCTGCGTATCACACTGTCTGCGTATCACACTGTCTGCATATCACACTGTCTGCGTATCACACAGTCTGCGTATCACACCGTCTGCGTATCACACTGTCTGCGTATCACACTGTCTGCGTATCACACCTTATGCACCAAACACCCCGTCTGCGTATCACACTGTCTGCGTATCACACCTTATGCACCAAACACACCGTCTGCGTATCACACTGTCTGCGTATCACACTGTCTGCATATCACACTGTCTGCGTATCACACTGTCTGCATATCACACTGTCTGCATATCACACAGTCTGCATATCACACCATCTGCATATCACACCGTCTGCGTATCACACTGTCTGCGTATCACACTGTCTGCGTATCACACCGTCTGCGTATCACACTGTCTGCGTATCACATTGTCTGCGTATCACACCTTATGCACCAAACACCCCGTCTGCGTATCACACTGTCTGCGTATCACACCTTATGCACCAAACACCCCGTCTGCATATCACACCGTCTGCGTATCACACCTTATGCACCAAACACCCCGTCTGCGTATCACACTGTCTGCGTATCACACCTTATGCACCAAACACCCCGTCGGCGTATCACACTGTCTGCGTATCACACTGTCTGCGTATCACACTGTCTGCATATCACACAGTCTGCATATCACACTGTCTGCATATCACACTGTCTGCGTATCACACAGTCTGCGTATCACACTGTCTGCGTATCACACTGTCTGCGTATCACACTGTCTGCATATCACACTGTCTGCGTATCACACCGTCTGCATATCACACTGTCTGCATATCACACTGTCTGCATATCACACAGTCTGCATATCACACCATCTGCATATCACACCATCTGCGTATCACACTGTCTGCGTATCACACTGTCTGCGTATCACACCGTCTGCGTATCACACTGTCTGCGTATCACACTGTTTGCGTATCACACCTTATGCACCAAACACCCCGTCTGCGTATCACACTGTCTGCGTATCACACCTTATGCACCAAACACACCGTCTGCGTATCGCACGGTCTGCGTATCACACTGTCTGCATATCACACTGTCTGCGTATCACACTGTCTGCATATCACACTGTCTGCATATCACACAGTCTGCATATCACACCATCTGCATATCACACCGTCTGCGTATCACACTGTCTGCGTATCACACTGTCTGCGTATCACACCGTCTGCGTATCACACTGTCTGCGTATCACATTGTCTGCGTATCACACCTTATGCACCAAACACCCCGTCTGCGTATCACACTGTCTGCGTATCACACCTTATGCACCAAACACCCCGTCTGCATATCACACCGTCTGCCTATCACACCTTATGCACCAAACACCCCGTCTGCATATCACACCGTCTGCGTATCACACCTTATGCACCAAACACCCTGTCGCCGTATCACACTGTCTGCATATCACACTGTCTGCATATCACACTGTCTGCGTATCACACTGTCTGCGTATCACACTGTCTGCGTATCACACCTTATGCACCAAACACCCCGTCTGCGTATCACACTGTCTGCGTATCACACCTTATGCACCAAACACCCCGTCTGCGTATCACACCGTCTGCGTATCACACCTTATGCACCAAACACCCCGTCTGCGTATCACACTGTCTGCGTATCACACCTTATGCACCAAACACCCCGTCGGCGTATCACACTGTCTGCGTATCACACTGTCTGCATATCACACTGTCTGCGTATCACACCTTATGCACCAAACACCCCGTCTGCGTATCACACTGTCTGCGTATCACACTGTCTGCATATCACACTGTCTGTGTATCACACCGTCTGCGTATCACACCGTCTGCGTATCACACCTTATGCACCTAACACCCCGTCAGCGTATCACACTGTCTGCGTATCACACTGTCTGCATATCACACTGTCTGCGTATCACACTGTCTGCGAATCACACTGTCTGCGTATCACACTGTCTGCGTATCACACCGTCTGCGTATCACACCGTCTGCGTATCACACTGTCTGCGTATCACAGCATCTGCGTATCACACCGTCTGCGTATCACACTGTCTGCATATCACAAGGTCTGCGTATCACACTGTCTGCATATCACACTGTCTGCGTATCACACCGTCTGCGTATCACACTGTCTGCGTATCACACCGTCTGCGTATCACACTGTCTGCGTATCACACTGTCTGCGTATCACACCTTATGCACCAAACACCCCGTCTGCGTATCACACTGTCTGCGTATCACACCTTATGCACCAAACACACCGTCTGCGTATCACACTGTCTGCGTATCACACTGTCTGCATATCACACTGTCTGCGTATCACACTGTCTGCATATCACACTGTCTGCATATCACACAGTCTGCATATCACACCATCTGCATATCACACCGTCTGCGTATCACACTGTCTGCGTATCACACTGTCTGCGTATCACACCGTCTGCGTATCACACTGTCTGCGTATCACATTGTCTGCGTATCACACCTTATGCACCAAACACCCCGTCTGCGTATCACACTGTCTGCGTATCACACCTTATGCACCAAACACCCCGTCTGCATATCACACCGTCTGCGTATCACACCTTATGCACCAAACACCCCGTCTGCGTATCACACTGTCTGCGTATCACACCTTATGCACCAAACACCCCGTCGGCGTATCACACTGTCTGCATATCACACTGTCTGCATATCACACTGTCTGCGTATCACACTGTCTGCGTATCACACTGTCTGCGTATCACACCTTATGCACCAAACACCCCGTCTGCGTATCACACTGTCTGCGTATCACACCTTATGCACCAAACACCCCGTCTGCGTATCAAACTGTCTGCGTATCACACCTTATGCACCAAACACCCCGTCTGCGTATCACACTGTCTGCGTATCACACCTTATGCACCAAACACCCCGTCGGCGTATCACACTGTCTGCGTATCACACTGTCTGCATATCACACTGTCTGCGTATCACACCTTATGCACCAAACACCCCGTCTGCGTATCACACTGTCTGCGTATCACACTGTCTGCATATCACACTGTCTGTGTATCACACCGTCTGCGTATCACACCGTCTGCGTATCACACCTTATGCACCAAACACCCCGTCAGCGTATCACACTGTCTGCGTATCACACTGTCTGCATATCACACTGTCTGCGTATCACACTGTCTGCGTATCACACTGTCTGCGTATCACACTGTCTGCGTATCACACCGTCTGCGTATCACACTGTCTGCGTATCACAGCATCTGCGTATCACACCGTCTGCGTATCACACTGTCTGCATATCACACCGTCTGCGTATCACACTGTCTGCATATCACACTGTCTGCGTATCACACCGTCTGCGTATCACACTGTCTGCGTATCACACTGTCTGCATATCACACTGTCTGCGTATCACACTGTCTGCGTATCACACTGTCTGCGTATCACACTGTCTGTGTATCACACCGTCTGCGTATCACACTGTCTGCGTATCACAGCATCTGCGTATCACACCGTCTGCGTATCACACTGTCTGCATATCACACCGTCTGCGTATCACACTGTCTGCATATCACACTGTCTGCGTATCACACCGTCTGCGTATCACACTGTCTGCGTATCACACTGTCTGCGTATCACACCTTATGCACCAAACACCCCGTCTGCGTATCACACTGTCTGCGTATCACACCTTATGCACCAAACACCCCGTCTGCATATCACAACGTCTGCGTATCACACCTTATGCACCAAACACCCCGTCTGCGTATCACACTGTCTGCGTATCACACCTTATTCACCAAACACCCCGTCGGCGTATCACACTGTCTGCGTATCACACTGTTTGCATATCACACTGTCTGCGTATCACACCTTATGCACCAAACACCCCGTCTGCGTATCACACTGTCTGCGTATCACACTGTCTGCATATCACACTGTCTGCGTATCACACCGTCTGCGTATCACACCGTCTGCGTATCACACCTTATGCACCAAACACCCCGTCTGCGTATCAGACTGTCTGCATATCACAATGTCTGCGTATCACACTGTCTGCGTATCACACTGTCTGCGTATCACACAGTCTGCATATCACACTGTCTGCATATCACACTGTCTGCGTATCACACTGTCTGCGTATCACACTGTCTGCGTATCACACTGTCTGCATATCACACTGTCTGCGTATCACACCGTCTGCATATCACACTGTCTGCATATCACACTGTCTGCATATCACACAGTCTGCATATCACACCATCTGCATATCACACCGTCTGCGTATCACACTGTCTGCGTATCACACTGTCTGCGTATCACACCGTCTGCGTATCACAATGTCTGCGTATCACACTGTCTGCGTATCACACCTTATGCACCAAACACCCCGTCTGCGTATCACACTGTCTGCGTATCACACCTTATGCACCAAACACACCGTCTGCGTATCACACTGTCTGCGTATCACACTGTCTGCATATCACACTGTCTGCGTATCGCACAGTCTGCATATCACACTGTCTGCATATCACACAGTCTGCATATCACACCATCTGCATATCACACCGTCTGCGTATCACACTGTCTGCGTATCACACTGTCTGCGTATCACACCGTCTGCGTATCACACTGTCTGCGTATCACACTGTCTGCGTATCACACCTTATGCACCAAAGACCCCGTCTGCGTATCACACTGTCTGCATATCACACCTTATGCACCAAACACCCCGTCTGCGTATCACACCGTCTGCGTATCACACCTTATGCACCAAACACCGCGTCTGCGTATCACACTGTCTGCGTATCACACAGTCTGCATATCACACTGTCTGCATATCACACTGTCTGCGTATCACACAGTCTGCGTATCACACTGTCTGCGTATCACACTGTCTGCATATAACACTGTCTGCATATCACACTGTCTGCGTATCACACCGTCTGCATATCACACTGTCTGCATATCACACTGTCTGCATATCACACAGTCTGCATATCACACCATCTGCATATCACACCGTCTGCGTATCACACTGTCTGCGTATCACACCATCTGCGTATCACACTGTCTGCGTATCACACTGTCTGCGTACCAGACCTTATGCACCAAACACCCCGTCTGCGTATCACACTGTCTGCATATCACACTGTCTGTGTATCACACCGTCTGCGTATCACACCGTCTGCGTATCACACCTTATGCACCTAACACCCCGTCAGCGTATCACACTGTCTGCATATCACACTGTCTGCATATCACACTGTCTGCGTATCACACTGTCTGCGTATCACACTGTCTGCGTATCACACTGTCTGCGTATCACACCGTCTGCGTATCACACCGTCTGCGTATCACACTGTCTGCGTATCACAGCATCTGCGTATCACACCGTCTGCGTATCACACTGTCTGCATATCACACCGTCTGCGTATCACACTGTCTGCATATCACACTGTCTGCGTATCACACCGTCTGCGTATCACACTGTCTGCATATCACACCGTCTGCGTATCACACTGTCTGCGTATCACACTGTCTGCATATCACACTGCCTGCATATCACACTGTCTGCATATCACACAGTCTGCATATCACACCATCTGCATATCACACCGTCTGCGTATCACACAGTCTGCGTATCACACTGTCTGCGTATCACACTGTCTGCGTATCACACTGTCTGCATATCACACTGTCTGCGTATCACACCGTCTGCATATCACACTTTCTGCATATCACACTGTCTGCATATCACACAGTCTGCATATCACACCATCTGCATATCACACCATCTGCGTATCACACTGTCTGCGTATCACACTGTCTGCGTATCACACCGTCTGCGTATCACACTGTCTGCGTATCACACTGTTTGCGTATCACACCTTATGCACCAAACACCCCGTCTGCGTATCACACTGTCTGCGTATCACACCTTATGCACCAAACACACCGTCTGCGTATCGCACTGTCTGCGTATCACACTGTCTGCATATCACACTGTCTGCGTATCACACTGTCTGCATATCACACTGTCTGCATATCACACAGTCTGCATATCACACCATCTGCATATCACACCGTCTGCGTATCACACTGTCTGCGTATCACACTGTCTGCGTATCACACCGTCTGCATATCACACTGTCTGCGTATCACATTGTCTGCGTATCACACCTTATGCACCAAACACCCCGTCTGCGTATCACACTGTCTGCGTATCACACCTTATGCACCAAACACCCCGTCTGCATATCACACCGTCTGCCTATCACACCTTATGCACCAAACACCCCGTCTGCATATCACACCGTCTGCGTATCACACCTTATGCACCAAACACCCTGTCGCCGTATCACACTGTCTGCATATCACACTGTCTGCATATCACACTGTCTGCGTATCACACTGTCTGCGTATCACACTGTCTGCGTATCACACCTTATGCACCAAACACCCCGTCTGCGTATCACACTGTCTGCGTATCACACCTTATGCACCAAACACCCCGTCTGCGTATCACACCCTCTGCGTATCACACCTTATGCACCAAACACCCCGTCTGCGTATCACACTGTCTGCGTATCACACCTTATGCACCAAACACCCCGTCGGCGTATCACACTGTCTGCGTATCACACTGTCTGCATATCACACTGTCTGCGTATCACACATTATGCACCAAACACCCCGTCTGCGTATCACACTGTCTGCGTATCACACTGTCTGCATATCACACTGTCTGTGTATCACACCGTCTGCGTATCACACCGTCTGCGTATCACACCTTATGCACCTAACACCCCGTCAGCGTATCATACTGTCTGCGTATCACACTGTCTGCATATCACACTGTCTGCGTATCACACTGTCTGCGTATCACACTGTCTGCGTATCACACTGTCTGCGTATCACACCGTCTGCGTATCACACCGTCTGCGTATCACACTGTCTGTGTATCACAGCATCTGCGTATCACACCGTCTGCGTATCACACTGTCTGCATATCACACCGTCTGCGTATCACACCGTCTGCGTATCACACCGTCTGCGTATCACACTGTCTGCGTATCACACTGTCTGCGTATCACACCTTATGCACCAAACACCCCGTCTGCGTATCACACTGTCTGCGTATCACACCTTATGCACCAAACACACCGTCTGCGTATCACACTGTCTGCGTATCACACTGTCTGCATATCACACTGTCTGCGTATCACACTGTCTGCATATCACACTGTCTGCATATCACACAGTCTGCATATCACACCATCTGCATATCACACCGTCTGCGTATCACACTGTCTGCGTATCACACTGTCTGCGTATCGCACCGTCTGCGTATCACACTGTCTGCGTATCACATTGTCTGCGTATCACACCTTATGCACCAAACACCCCGTCTGCGTATCACACTGTCTGCGTATCACACCTTATGCACCAAACACCCCGTCTGCATATCACACCGTCTGCGTATCACACCTTATGCACCAAACACCCCGTCTGCGTATCACACTGTCTGCGTATCACACCTTATGCACCAAACACCCCGTCGGCGTATCACACTGTCTGCATATCACACTGTCTGCATATCACTCTGTCTGCGTATCACACTGTCTGCGTATCACACTGTCTGCGTATCACACCTTATGCACCAAACACCCCGTCTGCGTATCACACTGTCTGCGTATCACACCTTATGCACCAAGCACCCCGTCTGCGTATCAAACCGTCTGCGTATCACACCTTATGCACCAAACACCCCGTCTGCGTATCACACTGTCTGCGTATCACACCTTATGCACCAAACACCCCGTCGGCGTATCACACTGTCTGCGTATCACACTGTCTGCATATCACACTGTCTGCGTATCACACCTTATGCACCAAACACCCCGTCTGCGTATCACACTGTCTGCGTATCACACTGTCTGCATATCACACTGTCTGTGTATCACACCGTCTGCGTATCACACCGTCTGCGTATCACACCTTATGCACGAAACACCCCGTCAGCGTATCACACTGTCTGCGTATCACAGTGTCTGCATATCACACTGTCTGCGTATCACACTGTCTGCGTATCACACTGTCTGCGTATCACACTGTCTGCGTATCACACCGTCTGCGTATCACACCGTCTGCGTATCACACTGTCTGCGTATCACAGCATCTGCGTATCACACCGTCTGCGTATCACACTGTCTGCATATCACACCGTCTGCGTATCACACCGTCTGCGTATCACACTGTCTGCATATCACACTGTCTGCGTATCACACCGTCTGCGTATCACACCGTCTGCATATCACACCGTCTGCGTATCACACTGTCTGCGTATCACACTGTCTGCGTATCACACTGCCTGCATATCACACTGTCTGCATATCACACAGTCTGCATATCACACCATCTGCATATCACACCGTCTGCGTATCACACTGTCTGCGTATCACACTGTCTGCGTATCACACCGTCTGCGTATCACACTGTCTGCGTATCACACTGTCTGCGTATCACACCTTATGCACCAAACACCCCGTCTGCGTATCACACTGTCTGCGTATCACACCTTATGCACCAAACACCCCGTCTGCATATCACAACGTCTGCGTATCACACCTTATGCACCAAACACCCCGTCTGCGTATCACACTGTCTGCGTATCACACCTTATGCACCAAACACCCCGTCGGCGTATCACACTGTCTGCGTATCACACTGTTTGCATATCACACTGTCTGCGTATCACACCTTATGCACCAAACACCCCGTCTGCGTATCACACTGTCTGCGTATCACACTGTCTGCATATCACACTTTCTGCGTATCACACCGTCTGCGTATCACACCGAATGCGTATCACACCTTATGCACCAAACACCCCGTCTGCGTATCAGACTGTCTGCATATCACACTGTCTGCGTATTACACTGTCTGCGTATCACACTGTCTGCGTATCACACAGTCTGCATATCACACTGTCTGCATATCACACTGTCTGCGTATCACACAGTCTGCGTATCACACTGTCTGCGTATCACACTGTCTGCGTATCACACTGTCTGCATATCACACTGTCTGCGTATCACACCGTCTGCATATCACACTGTCTGCATATCACACTGTCTGCATATCACACAGTCTGCATATCACACCATCTGCATATCACACCGTCTGCGTATCACACTGTCTGCGTATCACACTGTCTGCGTATCACACCGTCTGCGTATCACAATGTCTGCGTATCACACTGTCTGCGTATCACACCTTATGCACCAAACACCCCGTCTGCGTATCACACTGTCTGCGTATCACACCTTATGCACCAAACACACCGTCTGCGTATCACACTGTCTGCGTATCACACTGTCTGCATATCACACTGTCTGCGTATCGCACAGTCTGCATATCACACAGTCTGCATATCACACAGTCTGCATATCACACCATCTGCATATCACACCGTCTGCGTATCACACTGTCTGCGTATCACACTGTCTGCGTATCACACCGTCTGCGTATCACACTGTCTGCGTATCACACTGTCTGCGTATCACACCTTATGCACCAAACACCCCGTCTGCGTATCACACTGTCTGCATATCACACCTTATGCACCAAACACCCCGTCTGCGTATCACACCGTCTGCGTATCACACCTTATGCACCAAACACCCCGTCTGCGTATCACACTGTCTGCGTATCACACAGTCTGCATATCACACTGTCTGCATATCACACTGTCTGCGTATCACACAGTCTGCGTATCACACTGTCTGCGTATCACACTGTCTGCGTATAACACTGTCTGCATATCACACTGTCTGCGTATCACACCGTCTGCATATCACACTGTCTGCATATCACACTGTCTGCATATCACACAGTCTGCATATCACACCATCTGCATATCACACCGTCTGCGTATCACACTGTCTGCGTATCACACTGTCTGCGTATCACACCATCTGCGTATCACACTGTCTGCGTATCACACTGTCTGCGTATCAGACCTTATGCACCAAACACCCCGTCTGCGTATCACACTGTCTGCATATCACACTGTCTGTGTATCACACCGTCTGCGTATCACACCGTCTGCGTATCACACCTTATGCACCTAACACCCCGTCAGCGTATCACACTGTCTGCATATCACACTGTCTGCATATCACACTGTCTGCGTATCACACTGTCTGCGTATCACACTGTCTGCGTATCACACTGTCTGCGTATCACACCGTCTGCGTATCACACCGTCTGCGTATCACACTGTCTGCGTATCACAGCATCTGCGTATCACACCGTCTGCGTATCACACTGTCTGCATATCACACCGTCTGCGTATCACACTGTCTGCATATCACACTGTCTGCGTATCACACCGTCTGCGTATCACACCGTCTGCATATCACACCGTCTGCGTATCACACTGTCTGCGTATCACACTGTCTGCGTATCACACTGCCTGCATATCACACTGTCTGCATATCACACAGTCTGCATATCACACCATCTGCATATCACACCGTCTGCGTATCGCACTGTCTGCGTATCACACTGTCTGCGTATCACACCGTCTGCGTATCACACTGTCTGCGTATCACACTGTCTGCGTATCACACCTTATGCACCAAACATCCCGTCTGCGTATCACACTGTCTGCGTATCACACCTTATGCACCAAACACCCCGTCTGCATATCACAATGACTGCGTATCACACCTTATGCACCAAACACCCCGTCTGCGTATCACACTGTCTGCGTATCACACCTTATGCACCAAACACCCCGTCGGCGTATCACACTGTCTGCGTATCACACTGTTTGCATATCACACTGTCTGCGTATCACACCTTATGCACCAAACACCCCGTCTGCGTATCACACTGTCTGCGTATCACACTGTCTGCATATCACACTGTCTGCGTATCACACCGTCTGCGTATCACACCTTATGCACCAAACACCCCGTCTGTGTATCACACTGTCTGCGTATCACACCTTATGCACCAAACACCCCGTCTGCATATCACACCGTCTGCGTATCACACCTTATGCACCAAACACCCCGTCTGCGTATCACACTGTCTGCGTATCACACCTTATGCACCAAACACCCCGTCGGCGTATCACACTGTCTGCATATCACACTGTCTGCATATCACTCTGTCTGCGTATCACACTGTCTGCGTATCACACTGTCTGCGTATCACACCTTATGCACCAAACACCCCGTCTGCGTATCACACTGTCTGCGTATCACACCTTATGCACCAAGCACCCCGTCTGCGTATCAAACCGTCTGCGTATCACACCTTATGCACCAAACACCCCGTCTGCGTATCACACTGTCTGCGTATCACACCTTATGCACCAAACACCCCGTCGGCGTATCACACTGTCTGCGTATCACACTGTCTGCATATCACACTGTCTGCGTATCACACCTTATGCACCAAACACCCCGTCTGCGTATCACACTGTCTGCGTATCACACTGTCTGCATATCACACTGTCTGTGTATCACACCGTCTGCGTATCACACCGTCTGCGTATCACACCTTATGCACGAAACACCCCGTCAGCGTATCACACTGTCTGCGTATCACACTGTCTGCATATCACACTGTCTGCGTATCACACTGTCTGCGTATCACACTGTCTGCGTATCACACTGTCTGCGTATCACACCGTCTGCGTATCACACCGTCTGCGTATCACACTGTCTGCGTATCACAGCATCTGCGTATCACACCGTCTGCGTATCACTCTGTCTGCATATCACACCGTCTGCGTATCACACTGTCTGCATATCACACTGTCTGCGTATCACACCGTCTGCGTATCACACTGTCTGCATATCACACCGTCTGCGTATCACACTGTCTGCGTATCACACTGTCTGCGTATCACACTGCCTGCATATCACACTGTCTGCATATCACACAGTCTGCATATCACACCATCTGCATATCACACCGTCTGCGTATCACACTGTCTGCGTATCACACTGTCTGCGTATCACACCGTCTGCGTATCACACTGTCTGCGTATCACACTGTCTGCGTATCACACCTTATGCACCAAACACCCCGTCTGCGTATCACACTGTCTGCGTATCACACCTTATGCACCAAACACCCCGTCTGCATATCACAACGTCTGCGTATCACACCTTATGCACCAAACACCCCGTCTGCGTATCACACTGTCTGCGTATCACACCTTATGCACCAAACACCCCGTCGGCGTATCACACTGTCTGCGTATCACACTGTTTGCATATCACACTGTCTGCGTATCACACCTTATGCACCAAACACCCCGTCTGCGTATCACACTATCTGCATATCACACTGTCTGTGTATCACACCGTCTGCGTATCACACCGTCTGCGTATCACACCTTATGCACCTAACACCCCGTCAGCGTATCACACTGTCTGCATATCACACTGTCTGCATATCACACTGTCTGCGTATCACACTGTCTGCGTATCACACTGTCTGCGTATCACACTGTCTGCGTATCACACCGTCTGGGTATCACACCGTCTGCGTATCACACTGTCTGCGTATCACAGCATCTGCGTATCACACCGTCTGCGTATCACACTGTCTGCATATCACACCGTCTGCGTATCACACTGTCTGCATATCACACTGTCTGCGTATCACACCGTCTGCGTATCTCACTGTCTGCATATCACACCGTCTGCGTATCACACTGTCTGCGTATCACACTGTCTGCGTATCACACTGCCTGCATATCACACTGTCTGCATATCACACAGTCTGCATATCACACCGTCTGCATATCACACCGTCTGCGTATCGCACTGTCTGCGTATCACACTGTCTGCGTATCACACCGTCTGCGTATCACACTGTCTGCGTATCACACTGTCTGCGTATCACACCTTATGCACCAAACATCCCGTCTGCGTATCACACTGTCTGCGTATCACACCTTATGCACCAAACACCCCGTCTGCATATCACAATGTCTGCGTATCACACCTTATGCACCAAACACCCCGTCTGCGTATCACACTGTCTGCGTATCACACCTTATGCACCAAACACCCCGTCGGCGTATCACACTGTCTGCGTATCACACTGTTTGCATATCACACTGTCTGCGTATCACACCTTATGCACCAAACACCCCGTCTGCGTATCACACTGTCTGCGTATCACACTGTCTGCATATCACACTGTCTGCGTATCACACCGTCTGCGTATCACACCTTATGCACCAAACACCCCGTCTGTGTATCACACTGTCTGCGTATCACACCTTATGCACCAAACACCCCTTCTGCGTATCACACTGTCTGCGTATCACACTGTCTGCATATCACACTGTCTGCGTATCACACTGTCTGCATTTCACACTGTCTGCACATCACACAGTCTGCATATCACACCATCTGCATATCACACCGTCTGCGTATCACACTGTCTGCGTATCACACTGTCTGCGTATCACACCATCTGCGTATCACACTGTCTGCGTATCACACTGTCTGCGTATCACACCTTATGCACCAAACACCCCGTCTGCGTATCACACTGTCTGCGTATCACACCTTATGCACCAAACACCCCGTCTGCATATCACACCGTCTGCGTATCACACCTTATGCACCAAACACCCCGTCTGCGTATCACACTGTCTGCGTATCACACCTTATGCACCAAACACCCCGTCTGGCTATCACACTGTCTGCGCATCACACTGTCTGCATATCACACTGTCTGCGTATGACACCTTATGCACCAAACAGCCCGTCTGCGTATCACACTGTCTGCGTATCACACCTTATGCAACAAGCACCCCGTCTGCGTATCACACCGTCTGCGTATCACACCTTATGCACCAAACACCCCGTCTGTGTATCACACTGTCTGCGTATCACACCTTATGCACCAAACACCCCGTCTGCGTATCACACTGTCTGCGTATCACACTGTCTGCATATCACACTGTCTGCGTATCACACTGTCTGCATTTCACACTGTCTACACATCACACAGTCTGCATATCACACCATCTGCATATCACACCGTCTGCGTATCACACTGTCTGCGTATCACACTGTCTGCGTATCACACCATCTGCGTATCACACTGTCTGCGTATCACACTGTCTGCGTATCACACCTTATGCACCAAACACCCCGTCTGCGTATCACACTGTCTGCGTATCACACCTTATGCACCAAACACCCCGTCTGCGTATCACACCGTCTGCGTATCACACCTTATGCACCAAACACCCCGTCTGCGTATCACACTGTCTGCGTATCACACCTTATGCACCAAACACCCCGTCTGGCTATCACACTGTCTGCACATCACACTGTCTGCATATCACACTGTCTGCGTATGACACCTTATGCAGCAAATACCCCGTCTGCGTATCACACTGTCTGCGTATCACACTGTCAGCGTATCACACTGTCTGTGTATCACACTGTCTGCATATCACACTGTCTGCGTATCACACTGTCTGCATATCACACCGTCTGCGTATCACACCTTATGCACCAAACACCCCGTCTGCGTATCACACTGTCTGCGTATCACACTGTCTGCGTATCACACTGTCTGCATATCACACTGTCTGCGTATCACACTGTCTGCATATCACACTGTCTGCACATCACACAGTCTGCATATCACACCATCTGCATATCACACCGTCTGCGTATCACACTGTCTGCGTATCACACTGTCTGCGTATCACACCATCTGCGTATCACACTGTCTGCGTATCACACTGTCTGCGTATCACACCTTATGCACCAAACACCCCGTCTGCGTATCACACTGTCTGCGTATCACACCTTATGCACCAAACACCCCGTCTGCGTATCACACCGTCTGCGTATCACACCTTATGCACCAAACACCCCGTCTGCGTATCACACTGTCTGCGTATCACACCTTATGCACCAAACACCCCGTCTGCCTATCACACTGTCTGCGCATCACACTGTCTGCATATCACACTGTCTGCGTATCACACCTTATGCACCAAATACCCCGTCTGCGTATCAAACTGTCTGCGTATCACACTGTCTGCGTATCACACTGTCTGTGTATCACACTGTCTGCATATCACACTGTCTGCGTATCACACTGTCTGCGTATCACACCGTCTGCGTATCACACCTTATGCACCAAACACCCCGTCTGCGTATCACACTGTCTTCGTATCACACTGTCTGCATATCACACTGTCTGCGTATCACACCTTATGCACCAAACACCCCGTCTGCGTATCAAACTGTCTGTGTACCACACTGTCTGCATATCACACTGTCTGCATATCACACTGTCTGTGTATCACACTGTCTGCGTATCACACTGTCTGCGTATCACACCGTCTGCGTATCACACCGTCTGCGTATCACACTGTCTGCGTATCACACCGTCTGCGTATCACACCGTCTGCGTATCACACCGTCTGCGTATCACACTGTCTGCGTATCACACTGTCTGCGTATCACACCGTCTGCGTATCACACCGTCTGCGTATCACACTGTCTGCGTATCACACCTTATGCACCAAACACCCCGTCTGCGTATCACACTGTCTGCGTATCACACCTTATGCACCAAACACCCCGTCTGCATATCACACCGTCTGCGTATCACACCTTATGCACCAAACACCCCGTCTGCGTATCACACTGTCTGCGTATCACACCTTATGCACCAAACACCCCATCTGCGTATCAAACTGTCTGCGTATCACACCGTCTGCGTATCACACCGTCTGCGTATCACACCTTATGCACCAAACACCCCGTCTGCGTATCACACTGTCTGCGTATCACATTGTCTGCATATCACACTGTCTGCGTATCACACATTATGCACCAAACACCCCGTCTGCGTATCACACTGTCTGCGTATCACACTGTCTGCATATCACACTGTCTGCGTATCACACTGTCCGCGTATCACATTGTCTGCGTATCACACTGTCTGCGTATCACACCGTCTGCGTATCACACCATCTGTGTATCACACTGTCTGCGTATCACACCGTCTGCGTATCACACCGTCTGCGTATCACACCGTCTGCGTATCACACCGTCTGCATATCACACAGTCTGCGTATCACACCGTCTGCCTATCACATTGTCTGCGTATCACACTGTCTGCGTATCACACTGTCTGCATATCACACTGTCTGCGTATCACACTGTCTGCATATCACACCGTCTGCGTATCACACTGTCTGCATATCACACCGTCTGCGTATCACACTGTCTGCATATCACACTGTCTGCATATCACACTGTCTGCGTATCACACTGTCTGCGTATCACACCATCTGCGTATCACACTGTCTGCGTATCACACTGTCTGCGTATCACACCTTATGCACCAAACACCCCGTCTGCGTATCACACTGTCTGCGTATCACACCTTATGCACCAAACACCCCGTCTGCGTATCACACCGTCTGCGTATCACACCTTATGCACCAAACACCCCGTCTGCGTATCACACTGTCTGCGTATCACACCTTACGCACCAAACACCCCGTCTGCCTATCACACTGTCTGCGCATCACACTGTCTGCATATCACACTGTCTGCATATCACACCTTATGCACCAAATACCCCGTCTGCGTATCAAACTGTCTGCGTATCACACTGTCTGCGTATCACACTGTCTGTGTATCACACTGTCTGCATATCACACTGTCTGCGTATCACACTGTCTGCGTATCACACCGTCTGCGTATCACACCTTATGCACCAAACACCCCGTCTGCGTATCACACTGTCTGCGTATCACACTGTCTGCATATCACACTGTCTGCGTATCACACCTTATGCACCAAACACCCCGTCTGCGTATCAAACTGTCTGTGTACCACACTGTCTGCATATCACACTGTCTGCATATCACACTGTCTGTGTATCACACTGTCTGCGTATCACACTGTCTGCGTATCACACCGTCTGCGTATCACACCGTCTGCGTATCACACTGTCTGCGTATCACACCGTCTGCGTATCACACCGTCTGCGTATCACACCGTCTGCGTATCACACTGTCTGCGTATCACACTGTCTGCGTATCACACCGTCTGCGTATCACACCGTCTGCGTATCACACTGTCTGCGTATCACACCTTATGCACCAAACACCCCGTCTGCGTATCACACTGTCTGCGTATCACACCTTATGCACCAAACACCCCGTCTGCATATCACACCGTCTGCGTATCACACCTTATGCACCAAACACCCCGTCTGCGTATCACACTGTCTGCGTATCACACCTTATGCACCAAACACCCCATCTGCGTATCAAACTGTCTGCGTATCACACCGTCTGCGTATCACACCGTCTGCGTATCACACCTTATGCACCAAACACCCCGTCTGCGTATCACACTGTCTGCGTATCACACTGTCTGTATATCACACTGTCTGCGTATCACACATTATGCACCAAACACCCCGTCTGCGTATCACACTGTCTGCGTATCACACTGTCTGCATATCACACTGTCTGCGTATCACACTGTCCGCGTATCACATTGTCTGCGTATCACACTGTCTGCGTATCACACCGTCTGCGTATCACACCATCTGTGTATCACACTGTCTGCGTATCACACCGTCTGCGTATCACACCGTCTGCGTATCACACCGTCTGCGTATCACACCGTCTGCATATCACACAGTCTGCGTATCACACCGTCTGCCTATCACACTGTCTGCGTATCACACTGTCTGCGTATCACACTGTCTGCATATCACACTGTCTGCGTATCACACTGTCTGCATATCACACCGTCTGCGTATCACACTGTCTGCATATCACACCGTCTGCGTATCACACTGTCTGCATATCACACTGTCTGCATATCACACTGTCTGCGTATCACACTGTCTGCGTATCACACTGTCTGCATATCACACTGTCTGCATATCACACAGTCTGCGTATCACACTGTCTGCGTATCACACTGTCTGCGTATCACACCGTCTGCGTATCACACTGTCTGCATATCACACTGTCTGCGTATCACACTGTCTGCGTATCACACCGTCTGCATATCACACTGTCTGCGTATCACACCGTCTGCGTATCACACCATCTGCATATCACACCGTCTGCGTATCACAATGTCTGCGTATCACACTGTCTGCGTATCACACCGTCTGCGTATCACACTGTCTTCGTATCACACTGTCTGCGTATCACACCTTATGCACCAAACACCCCGTCTGCTTATCACACTGTCTGCGTATCACACCTTATGCACCAAACACCCCGTCTGCATATCACACTGTCTGCGTATCACACCTTATGCACCAAACACCCCGTCTGCGTATCACACAGTCTGCGTATCACACCTTATGCACCAAACACCCCGTCTGCGTATCACACTGTCTGCGTATCACACTGTCTGCATATCACACTGTCTGCATATCACACTGTCTGCATATCACACTGTCTGCATATCACACAGTCTGCATATCACACCATCTGCATATCACACCGTCTGCGTATCACACTGTCTGCGTATCACATTGTCTGCGTATCACACCGTCTGCGTATCGCACTGTCTGCGTATCACACTGTCTGCGTATCACACCTTATGCACCAAACACCCTGTCTGCGTATCACACTGTGTGCGTATCACACCTTATGCACCAAACACCCCGTCTGCGTATCACACCGTCTGCGTATCACACCTTATGCACCAAACACCCCGTCTGCTTATCACACTGTCTGCGTATCACACCTTATGCACCAAGCACCCCGTCTGCGTATCACACTGTCTGCGTATCACACTGTCTGCATATCACACTGTCTGCGTATCACACTGTCTGCATATCACACTGTCTGCACATCACACAGTCTGCATATCACACCATCTGCATATCACACCGTCTGCGTATCACACTGACTGCGTATCACACTGTCTGCGTATCACACCATCTGCGTATCACACTGTCTGCATATCACACCGTCTGCGTATCACACCTTATGCACCAAACACCCCGTCTGCGTATCACACTGTCTGCGTATCACACCTTATGCACCAAACACCCCATCTGCGTATCACACTGTCTGCGTATCACACCGTCTGCGTATCACACCGTCTGCGTATCACACCTTATGCACCAAACACCCCGTCTGCATATCACACTGTCTGCGTATCACACTGTCTGCATATCACACTGTCTGCGTATCACACATTATGCACCAAACACCCCGTCTGCGTATCACACTGTCTGCGTATCACACTGTCTGCATATCACACTGTCTGCGTATCACACTGTCCGCGTATCACATTGTCCGCGTATCACACTGTCTGCGTATCACACCGTCTGCGTATCACACCATCTGTGTATCACACTGTCTGCGTATCACACCGTCTGCGTATCACACCGTCTGCGTATCACACCGTCTGCGTATCACACCGTCTGCGTATCACACCATCTGCGTATCACACAGTCTGCGTATCACACCGTCTGCCTATCACACTGTCTGCGTATCACACTGTCTGCGTATCACACTGTCTGCATATCACACTGTCTGCGTATCACACTGTCTGCATATCACACCGTCTGCGTATCACACTGTCTGCATATCACACCGTCTGCGTATCACACTGTCTGCATATCACACTGTCTGCATATCACACTGTCTGCGTATCACACTGTCTGCGTATCACACTGTCTGCATATCACACTGTCTGCATATCACACAGTCTGCGTATCACACTGTCTGCGTATCACACTGTCTGCGTATCACACCGTCTGCGTATCACACTGTCTGCATATCACACTGTCTGCGTATCACACTGTCTGCGTATCACACCGTCTGCATATCACACTGTCTGCGTATCACACCGTCTGCGTATCACACCATCTGCATATCACACCGTCTGCGTATCACAATGTCTGCGTATCACACTGTCTGCGTATCACACCGTCTGCGTATCACACTGTCTTCGTATCACACTGTCTGCGTATCACACCTTATGCACCAAACACCCCGTCTGCTTATCACACTGTCTGCGTATCACACCTTATGCACCAAACACCCCGTCTGCATATCACACTGTCTGCGTATCACACCTTATGCACCAAACACCCCGCCTGCGTATCACACAGTCTGCGTATCACACCTTATGCACCAAACACCCCGTCTGCGTATCACACTGTCTGCGTATCACACTGTCTGCATATCACACTGTCTGCATATCACACTGTCTGCATATCACACTGTCTGCATATCACACAGTCTGCATATCACACCATCTGCATATCACACCGTCTGCGTATCACACTGTCTGCGTATCACATTGTCTGCGTATCACACCGTCTGCGTATCGCACTGTCTGCGTATCACACTGTCTGCGTATCACACCTTATGCACCAAACACCCTGTCTGCGTATCACACTGTGTGCGTATCACACCTTATGCACCAAACACCCCGTCTGCGTATCACACCGTCTGCGTATCACACCTTATGCACCAAACACCCCGTCTGCGTATCACACTGTCTGCGTATCACACCTTATGCACCAAGCACCCAGTCTGCGTATCACACTGTCTGCGTATCACACTGTCTGCATATCACACTGTCTGCGTATCACACTGTCTGCATATCACACTGTCTGCACATCACACAGTCTGCATATCACACCATCTGCATATCACACCGTCTGCGTATCACACTGACTGCGTATCACACTGTCTGCGTATCACACCATCTGCGTATCACACTGTCTGCGTATCACACTGTCTGCGTATCACACCTTATGCACCAAACACCCCGTCTGCGTATCACACTGTCTGCGTATCACACCTTATGCACCAAACACCCCGTCTGCGTATCACACCGTCTGCGTATCACACCTTATGCACCAAACACCCCGTCTGCGTATCACACTGTCTGCGTATCACACCTTATGCACCAAACACCCCGTCTGCCTATCACACTGTCTGCGCATCACACTGTCTGCATATCACACTGTCTGCGTATCACACCTTATGCACCAAATACCCCGTCTGCGTATCACACTGTCTGCGTATCACACTGTCTGCGTATCACACTGTCTGTGTATCACACTGTCTGCATATCACCCTGTCTGCGTATCACACCGTCTGCGTATCACACCGTCTGCGTATCACACCTTATGCACCAAACACCCCGTCTGCGTATTACACTGTCTGCGTATCACACTGTCTGCATATCACACTGTCTGCGTATCACACCGTATGCACCAAAGACCCCGTCTGCGTATCACACTGTCTGCGTATCACACTGTCTGCATATCACACTGTCTGCGTATCACACTGTCTGCATATCACACTGTCTGCGCATCACACAGTCTGCATATCACACCATCTGCATATCACACCGTCTGCGTATCACACTGTCTGCGTATCACACTGTCTGCGTATCACACCATCTGCGTATCACACTGTCTGCGTATCACACTGTCTGCGTATCACACCTTATGCACCAAACACCCCGTCTGCGTATCACACTGTCTGCGTATCACACCTTACGCACCAAACACCCCGTCTGCGTATCACACTGTCTGCGTATCACACCTTATGCACCAAACACCCCGTCTGGCTATCACACTGTCTGCGCATCACACTGTCTGCATATCACACTGTCTGCGTATGACACCTTATGCACCAAATACCCCGTCTGCGTATCACACTGTCTGCGTATCACACTGTCAGCGTATCACACTGTCTGTGTATCACACTGTCTGCATATCACACTGTCTGCGTATCACACTGTCTGCATATCACACCGTCTGCGTATCACACCTTATGCACCAAACACCCCGTCTGCGTATCACACTGTCTGCGTATCACACTGTCTGCGTATCACACTGTCTGCATATCACACTGTCTGCGTATCACACTGTCTGCATATCACACTGTCTGCACATCACACAGTCTGCATATCACACCATCTGCATATCACACCGTCTGCGTATCACACTGTCTGCGTATCACACTGTCTGCGTATCACACCATCTGCGTATCACACTGTCTGCGTATCACACTGTCTGCGTATCACACCTTATGCACCAAACACCCCGTCTGCGTATCACACTGTCTGCGTATCACACCTTATGCACCAAACACCCCGTCTGCGTATCACACCGTCTGCGTATCACACCTTATGCACCAAACACCCCGTCTGCGTATCACACTGTCTGCGTATCACACCTTATGCACCAAACACCCCGTCTGCCTATCACACTGTCTGCGCATCACACTGTCTGCATATCACACTGTCTGCGTATCACACCTTATGCACCAAATACCCCGTCTGCGTATCAAACTGTCTGCGTATCACACTGTCTGCGTATCACACTGTCTGTGTATCACACTGTCTGCATATCACACTGTCTGCGTATCACACTGTCTGCGTATCACACCGTCTGCGTATCACACCTTATGCACCAAACACCCCGTCTGCGTATCACACTGTCTGCGTATCACACTGTCTGCATATCACACTGTCTGCGTATCACACCTTATGCACCAAACACCCCGTCTGCGTATCAAACTGTCTGTGTACCACACTGTCTGCATATCACACTGTCTACATATCACACTGTCTGTGTATCACACTGTCTGCGTATCACACTGTCTGCGTATCACACCGTCTGCGTATCACACCGTCTGCGTATCACACTGTCTGCGTATCACACCGTCTGCGTATCACACCGTCTGCGTATCACACCGTCTGCGTATCACACTGTCTGCGTATCACACTGTCTGCGTATCACACCGGCTGCGTATCACACCGTCTGCGTATCACACTGTCTGCGTATCACACCTTATGCACCAAACAACCCGTCTGCGTATCACACTGTCTGCGTATCACACCTTATGCACCAAACACCCCGTCTGCATATCACACCGTCTGTGTATCACACCTTATGCACCAAACACCCCGTCTGCGTATCACACTGTCTGCATAGCACACCTTATGCACCAAACACCCCATCTGCGTATCACACTGTCTGCGTATCACACTGTCTGCATATCACACTGTCTGCGTATCACACCTTATGCACCAAACACCCCGTCTGCGTATCACACTGTCTGCGTATCACACTGTCTGCATATCACACTGTCTGCGTATCACACCGTCTGCGTATCACACCGTCTGCGTATCACACCTTATGCACCAAACACCCCGTCTGCGTATCACACTGTCTGCGTATCACACTGTCTGCATATCACACTGTCTGCGTATCACACATTATGCACCAAACACCCCGTCTGCGTATCACACTGTCTGCGTATCACACTGTCTGCATATCACACTGTCTGCGTATCACACTGTCTGCGTATCACATTGTCTGCGTATCACACTGTCTGCGTATCACACCGTCTGCGTATCACACCGTCTGTGTATCACACTGTCTGCGTATCACACCGTCTGCGTATCACACCGTCTGCGTATCACACTGTCTGCGTATCACACTGTCTGCATATCACACAGTCTGCGTATCACACCGTCTGCCTATCACACTGTCTGCGTATCACACTGTCTGCGTATCACACTGTCTGCATATCACACTGTCTGCGTATCACACTGTCTGCATATCACACCGTCTGCGTATCACACTGTCTGCATATCACACCGTCTGCGTATCACACTGTCTGCATATCACACTGTCTGCATATCACACTGTCTGCATATCACACTGTCTGCGTATCACACTGTCTGCATATCACACTGTCTGCATATCACACAGTCTGCGTATCACACTGCCTGCGTATCACACTGTCTGCGTATCACACCGTCTGCGTATCACACTGTCTGCATATCACACTGTCTGCGTATCACACTGTCTGCGTATCACACCGTCTGCATATCACACTGTCTGCATATCACACCGTCTGCGTATCACACCATCTGCATATCACACCGTCTGCGTATCACAATGTCTGCGTATCACACTGTCTGCGTATCACACCGTCTGCGTATCACACTGTCTTCGTATCACACTGTCTGCGTATCACACCTTATGCACCAAACACCCCGTCTGCTTATCACACTGTCTGCGTATCACACCTTATGCACCAAACACCCCGTCTGCATATCACACTGTCTGCGTATCACACCTTATGCACCAAACACCCCGTCTGCGTATCACACTGTCTGCGTATCACACCTTATGCACCAAACACCCCGTCTGCGTATCACATTGTCTGCGTATCACACTGTCTGCATATCACACTGTCTGCATATCACACTGTCTGCATATCACACTGTCTGCATATCACACAGTCTGCATATCACACCATCTGCATATCACACCGTCTGCGTATCACACTGTCTGCGTATCACATTGTCTGCGTATCACACCGTCTGCGTATCGCACTGTCTGCGTATCACACTGTCTGCGTATCACACCTTATGCACCAAACACCCTGTCTGCGTATCACACTGTGTGCGTATCACACCTTATGCACCAAACACCCCGTCTGCGTATCACACCGTCTGCGTATCACACCTTATGCACCAAACACCCCGTCTGCGTATCACACTGTCTGCGTATCACACCTTATGCACCAAGCACCCCGTCTGCGTATCACACTGTCTGCGTATCACACTGTCTGCATATCACACTGTCTGCGTATCACACTGTCTGCATATCACACTGTCTGCACATCACACAGTCTGCATATCACACCATCTGCATATCACACCGTCTGCGTATCACACTGACTGCGTATCACACTGTCTGCGTATCACACCATCTGCGTATCACACTGTCTGCGTATCACACTGTCTGCGTATCACACCTTATGCACCAAACACCCCGTCTGCGTATCACACTGTCTGCGTATCACACCTTATGCACCAAACACCCCGTCTGCGTATCACACCGTCTGCGTATCACACCTTATGCACCAAACACCCCGTCTGCGTATCACACTGTCTGCGTATCACACCTTATGCACCAAACACCCCGTCTGTGTATCACACTGTCTGCGTATCACACCTTATGCACCAAACACCCCTTCTGCGTATCACACTGTCTGCGTATCACACTGTCTGCATATCACACTGTCTGCGTATCACACTGTCTGCATTTCACACTGTCTGCACATCACACAGTCTGCATATCACACCATCTGCATATCACACCGTCTGCGTATCACACTGTCTGCGTATCACACTGTCTGCGTATCACACCATCTGCGTATCACACTGTCTGCGTATCACACTGTCTGCGTATCACACCTTATGCACCAAACACCCCGTCTGCGTATCACACTGTCTGCGTATCACACCTTATGCACCAAACACCCCGTCTGCATATCACACCGTCTGCGTATCACACCTTATGCACCAAACACCCCGTCTGCGTATCACACTGTCTGCGTATCACACCTTATGCACCAAACACCCCGTCTGGCTATCACACTGTCTGCGCATCACACTGTCTGCATATCACACTGTCTGCGTATGACACCTTATGCACCAAACAGCCCGTCTGCGTATCACACTGTCTGCGTATCACACCTTATGCAACAAGCACCCCGTCTGCGTATCACACCGTCTGCGTATCACACCTTATGCACCAAACACCCCGTCTGTGTATCACACTGTCTGCTTATCACACCTTATGCACCAAACACCCCGTCTGCGTATCACACTGTCTGCGTATCACACTGTCTGCATATCACACTGTCTGCGTATCACACTGTCTGCATTTCACACTGTCTACACATCACACAGTCTGCATATCACACCATCTGCATATCACACCGTCTGCGTATCACACTGTCTGCGTATCACACTGTCTGCGTATCACACCATCTGCGTATCACACTGTCTGCGTATCACACTGTCTGCGTATCACACCTTATGCACCAAACACCCCGTCTGCGTATCACACTGTCTGCGTATCACACCTTATGCACCAAACACCCCGTCTGCGTATCACACCGTCTGCGTATCACACCTTATGCACCAAACACCCCATCTGCGTATCACACTGTCTGCGTATCACACCTTATGCACCAAACACCCCGTCTGGCTATCACACTGTCTGCGCATCACAATGTCTGCATATCACACTGTCTGCGTATGACACCTTATGCACCAAATACCCCGTCTGCGTATCACACTGTCTGCGTATCACACTGTCAGCGTATCACACTGTCTGTGTATCACACTGTCTGCATATCACACTGTCTGCGTATCACACTGTCTGCATATCACACCGTCTGCGTATCACACCTTATGCACCAAACACCCCGTCTGCGTATCACACTGTCTGCGTATCACACTGTCTGCGTATCACACTGTCTGCATATCACACTGTCTGCGTATCACACTGTCTGCATATCACACTGTCTGCACATCACACAGTCTGCATATCACACCATCTGCATATCACACCGTCTGCGTATCACACTGTCTGCGTATCACACTGTCTGCGTATCACACCATCTGCGTATCACACTGTCTGCGTATCACACTGTCTGCGTATCACACCTTATGCACCAAACACCCCGTCTGCGTATCACACTGTCTGCGTATCACACCTTATGCACCAAACACCCCGTCTGCGTATCACACCGTCTGCGTATCACACCTTATGCACCAAACACCCCGTCTGCGTATCACACTGTCTGCGTATCACACCTTATGCACCAAACACCCCGTCTGCCTATCACACTGTCTGCGCATCACACTGTCTGCATATCACACTGTCTGCGTATCACACCTTATGCACCAAATACCCCGTCTGCGTATCAAACTGTCTGCGTATCACACTGTCTGCGTATCACACTGTCTGTGTATCACACTGTCTGCATATCACACTGTCTGCGTATCACACTGTCTGCGTATCACACCGTCTGCGTATCACACCTTATGCACCAAACACCCCGTCTGCGTATCACACTGTCTGCGTATCACACTGTCTGCATATCACACTGTCTGCGTATCACACCTTATGCACCAAACACCCCGTCTGCGTATCAAACTGTCTGTGTACCACACTGTCTGCATATCACACTGTCTGCATATCACACTGTCTGTGTATCACACTGTCTGCGTATCACACTGTCTGCGTATCACACCGTCTGCGTATCACACCGTCTGCGTATCACACTGTCTGCGTATCACACCTTATGCACCAAACACCCCGTCTGCGTATCACACTGTCTGCGTATCACACCTTATGCACCAAACACCCCGTCTGCATATCACACCGTCTGCGTATCACACCTTATGCACCAAACACCCCGTCTGCGTATCACACTGTCTGCGTATCACACCTTATGCACCAAACACCCCATCTGCGTATCACACTGTCTGCGTATCACACCGTCTGCGTATCACACCGTCTGCGTATCACACCTTATGCACCAAACACCCCGTCTGCATATCACACTGTCTGCGTATCACACTGTCTGCATATCACACTGTCTGCGTATCACACATTATGCACCAAACACCCCGTCTGCGTATCACACTGTCTGCGTATCACACTGTCTGCATATCACACTGTCTGCGTATCACACTGTCCGCGTATCACATTGTCTGCGTATCACACTGTCTGCGTATCACACCGTCTGCGTATCACACCATCTGTGTATCACACTGTCTGCGTATCACACCGTCTGCGTATCACACCGTCTGCGTATCACACCGTCTGCGTATCACACCGTCTGCGTATCACACCGTCTGCGTATCACACAGTCTGCGTATCACACCGTCTGCCTATCACACTGTCTGCGTATCACACTGTCTGCGTATCACACTGTCTGCATATCACACTGTCTGCGTATCACACTGTTTGCATATCACACCGTCTGCGTATCACACTGTCTGCATATCACACTGTCTGCGTATCACACTGTCTGCGTATCACACCGTCTGCATATCACACTGTCTGCGTATCACACCGTCTGCGTATCACACCATCTGCATATCACACCGTCTGCGTATCACAATGTCTGCGTATCACACTGTCTGCGTATCACACCGTCTGCGTATCACACTGTCTTCGTATCACACTGTCTGCGTATCACACCTTATGCACCAAACACCCCGTCTGCTTATCACACTGTCTGCGTATCACACCTTATGCACCAAACACCCCGTCTGCATATCACACTGTCTGCGTATCACACCTTATGCACCAAACACCCCGCCTGCGTATCACACAGTCTGCGTATCACACCTTATGCACCAAACACCCCGTCTGCGTATCACACTGTCTGCGTATCACACTGTCTGCATATCACACTGTCTGCATATCACACTGTCTGCATATCACACTGTCTGCATATCACACAGTCTGCATATCACACCATCTGCATATCACACCGTCTGCGTATCACACTGTCTGCGTATCACATTGTCTGCGTATCACACCGTCTGCGTATCGCACTGTCTGCGTATCACACTGTCTGCGTATCACACCTTATGCACCAAACACCCTGTCTGCGTATCACACTGTGTGCGTATCACACCTTATGCACCAAACACCCCGTCTGCGTATCACACCGTCTGCGTATCACACCTTATGCACCAAACACCCCGTCTGCGTATCACACTGTCTGCGTATCACACCTTATGCACCAAGCACCCCGTCTGCGTATCACACTGTCTGCGTATCACACTGTCTGCATATCACACTGTCTGCGTATCACACTGTCTGCATATCACACTGTCTGCACATCACACAGTCTGCATATCACACCATCTGCATATCACACCGTCTGCGTATCACACTGACTGCGTATCACACTGTCTGCGTATCACACCATCTGCGTATCACACTGTCTGCGTATCACACTGTCTGCGTATCACACCTTATGCACCAAACACCCCGTCTGCGTATCACACTGTCTGCGTATCACACCTTATGCACCAAACACCCCGTCTGCGTATCACACCGTCTGCGTATCACACCTTATGCACCAAACACCCCGTCTGCGTATCACACTGTCTGCGTATCACACCTTATGCACCAAACACCCCGTCTGCCTATCACACTGTCTGCGCATCACACTGTCTGCATATCACACTGTCTGCGTATCACACCTTATGCACCAAATACCCCGTCTGCGTATCACACTGTCTGCGTATCACACTGTCTGCGTATCACACTGTCTGTGTATCACACTGTCTGCATATCACCCTGTCTGCGTATCACACCGTCTGCGTATCACACCGTCTGCGTATCACACCTTATGCACCAAACACCCCGTCTGCGTATTACACTGTCTGCGTATCACACTGTCTGCATATCACACTGTCTGCGTATCACACCGTATGCACCAAAGACCCCGTCTGCGTATCACACTGTCTGCGTATCACACTGTCTGCATATCACACTGTCTGCGTATCACACTGTCTGCATATCACACTGTCTGCGCATCACACAGTCTGCATATCACACCATCTGCATATCACACCGTCTGCGTATCACACTGTCTGCGTATCACACTGTCTGCGTATCACACCATCTGCGTATCACACTGTCTGCGTATCACACCTTATGTACCAAACACCCCGTCTGCGTATCACACTGTCTGCGTATCACACCTTATGCACCAAACACCCCGTCTGCGTATCACACTGTCTGCGTATCACACCTTATGCACCAAACACCCCGTCTGGCTATCACACTGTCTGCGCATCACACTGTCTGCATATCACACTGTCTGCGTATGACACCTTATGCACCAAATACCCCGTCTGCGTATCACACTGTCTGCGTATCACACTGTCAGCGTATCACACTGTCTGTGTATCACACTGTCTGCATATCACACTGTCTGCGTATCACACTGTCTGCATATCACACCGTCTGCGTATCACACCTTATGCACCAAACACCCCGTCTGCGTATCACACTGTCTGCGTATCACACTGTCTGCGTATCACACTGTCTGCATATCACACTGTCTGCGTATCACACTGTCTGCATATCACACTGTCTGCACATCACACAGTCTGCATATCACACCATCTGCAAATCACACCGTCTGCGTATCACACTGTCTGCGTATCACACTGTCTGCGTATCACACCATCTGCGTATCACACTGTCTGCGTATCACACTGTCTGCGTATCACACCTTATGCACCAAACACCCCGTCTGCGTATCACACTGTCTGCGTATCACACCTTATGCACCAAACACCCCGTCTGCGTATCACACCGTCTGCGTATCACACCTTATGCACCAAACACCCCGTCTGCGTATCACACTGTCTGCGTATCACACCTTATGCACCAAACACCCCGTCTGCCTATCACACTGTCTGCGCATCACACTGTCTGCATATCACACTGTCTGCGTATCACACCTTATGCACCAAATACCCCGTCTGCGTATCAAACTGTCTGCGTATCACACTGTCTGCGTATCACACTGTCTGTGTATCACACTGTCTGCATATCACACTGTCTGCGTATCACACTGTCTGCGTATCACACCGTCTGCGTATCACACCTTATGCACCAAACACCCCGTCTGCGTATCACACTGTCTGCGTATCACACTGTCTGCATATCACACTGTCTGCGTATCACACCTTATGCACCAAACACCCCGTCTGCGTATCAAACTGTCTGTGTACCACACTGTCTGCATATCACACTGTCTACATATCACACTGTCTGTGTATCACACTGTCTGCGTATCACACTGTCTGCGTATCACACCATCTGCGTATCACACCGTCTGCGTATCACACTGTCTGCGTATCACACCGTCTGCGTATCACACCGTCTGCGTATCACACCGTCTGCGTATCACACTGTCTGCGTATCACACTGTCTGCGTATCACACCGGCTGCGTATCACACCGTCTGCGTATCACACTGTCTGCGTATCACACCTTATGCACCAAACAACCCGTCTGCGTATCACACCGTCTGCGTATCACACCTTATGCACCAAACACCCCGTCTGCATATCACACCGTCTGCGTATCACACCTTATGCACCAAACACCCCGTCTGCGTATCACACTGTCTGCATAGCACACCTTATGCACCAAACACCCCATCTGCGTATCACACTGTCTGCGTATCACACTGTCTGCATATCACACTGTCTGCGTATCACACCTTATGCACCAAACACCCCGTCTGCGTATCACACTGTCTGCGTATCACACTGTCTGCATATCACACTGTCTGCGTATCACACCGTCTGCGTATCACACCGTCTGCGTATCACACCTTATGCACCAAACACCCCGTCTGCGTATCACACTGTCTGCGTATCACACTGTCTGCATATCACACTGTCTGCGTATCACACATTATGCACCAAACACCCCGTCTGCGTATCACACTGTCTGCGTATCACACTGTCTGCATATCACACTGTCTGCGTATCACACTGTCTGCGTATCACATTGTCTGCGTATCACACTGTCTGCGTATCACACCGTCTGCGTATCACACCGTCTGTGTATCACACTGTCTGCGTATCACACCGTCTGCGTATCACACCGTCTGCGTATCACACTGTCTGCGTATCACACTGTCTGCATATCACACAGTCTGCGTATCACACCGTCTGCCTATCACACTGTCTGCGTATCACACTGTCTGCGTATCACACTGTCTGCATATCACACTGTCTGCGTATCACACTGTCTGCATATCACACCGTCTGCGTATCACACTGTCTGCATATCACACCGTCTGCGTATCACACTGTCTGCATATCACACTGTCTGCATATCACACTGTCTGCGTATCACACTGTCTGCGTATCACACTGTCTGCATATCACACTGTCTGCATATCACACAGTCTGCGTATCACACTGCCTGCGTATCACACTGTCTGCGTATCACACCGTCTGCGTATCACACTGTCTGCGTATCACACTGTCTGCGTATCACACCTTATGCACCAAACACCCCGTCTGCGTATCACACCGTCTGCGTATCACACCTTATGCACCAAACACCCCGTCTGCGTATCACACTGTCTGCGTATCACACCTTATGCACCAAACACCCCGTCTGCCTATCACACTGTCTGCGCATCACACTGTCTGCATATCACACTGTCTGCGTATCACACCTTATGCACCAAATACCCCGTCTGCGTATCAAACTGTCTGCGTATCACACTGTCTGCGTATCACACTGTCTGTGTATCACACTGTCTGCATATCACACTGTCTGCGTATCACACTGTCTGCGTATCACACCGTCTGCGTATCACACCTTATGCACCAAACACCCCGTCTGCGTATCACACTGTCTGCGTATCACACTGTCTGCATATCACACTGTCTGCGTATCACACCTTATGCACCAAACACCCCGTCTGCGTATCAAACTGTCTGTGTACCACACTGTCTGCATATCACACTGTCTACATATCACACTGTCTGTGTATCACACTGTCTGCGTATCACACTGTCTGCGTATCACACCATCTGCGTATCACACCGTCTGCGTATCACACTGTCTGCGTATCACACCGTCTGCGTATCACACCGTCTGCGTATCACACCGTCTGCGTATCACACTGTCTGCGTATCACACTGTCTGCGTATCACACCGGCTGCGTATCACACCGTCTGCGTATCACACTGTCTGCGTATCACACCTTATGCACCAAACAACCCGTCTGCGTATCACACCGTCTGCGTATCACACCTTATGCACCAAACACCCCGTCTGCATATCACACCGTCTGCGTATCACACCTTATGCACCAAACACCCCGTCTGCGTATCACACTGTCTGCATAGCACACCTTATGCACCAAACACCCCATCTGCGTATCACACTGTCTGCGTATCACACTGTCTGCATATCACACTGTCTGCGTATCACACCTTATGCAC
This sequence comes from Carcharodon carcharias, assembly GCF_017639515.1. Taxonomy (NCBI): domain Eukaryota; kingdom Metazoa; phylum Chordata; class Chondrichthyes; order Lamniformes; family Lamnidae; genus Carcharodon; species Carcharodon carcharias. The sequence continues at coordinate 4,036,119 of NC_054467.1, read as the reverse complement.
CAAACACCCCGTCTGCGTATCACACTGTCTGCGTATCACACTGTCTGCATATCACACTGTCTGCGTATCACACCGTCTGCGTATCACACCGTCTGCGTATCACACCTTATGCACCAAACACCCCGTCTGCGTATCACACTGTCTGCGTATCACACTGTCTGCATATCACACTGTCTGCGTATCACACATTATGCACCAAACACCCCGTCTGCGTATCACACTGTCTGCGTATCACACTGTCTGCATATCACACTGTCTGCTTATCACACTGTCTGCGTATCACATTGTCTGCGTATCACACTGTCTGCGTATCACACCGTCTGCGTATCACACCGTCTGTGTATCACACTGTCTGCGTATCACACCGTCTGCGTATCACACCGTCTGCGTATCACACTGTCTGCGTATCACACTGTCTGCATATCACACAGTCTGCGTATCACACCGTCTGCCTATCACACTGTCTGCGTACCACACTGTCTGCGTATCACACTGTCTGCATATCACACTGTCTGCGTATCACACTGTCTGCATATCACACCGTCTGCGTATCACACTGTCTGCATATCACACCGTCTGCGTATCACACTGTCTGCATATCACACTGTCTGCATATCACACTGTCTGCGTATCACACTGTCTGCGTATCACACTGTCTGCATATCACACTGTCTGCATATCACACAGTCTGCGTATCACACTGCCTGCGTATCACACTGTCTGCGTATCACACCGTCTGCGTATCACACTGTCTGCATATCACACTGTCTGCGTATCACACTGTCTGCGTATCACACCGTCTGCATATCACACTGTCTGCGTATCACACCGTCTGCGTATCACACCATCTGCATATCACACCGTCTGCGTATCACAATGTCTGCGTATCACACTGTCTGCGTATCACACCGTCTGCGTATCACACTGTCTTCGTATCACACTGTCTGCGTATCACACCTTATGCACCAAACACCCCGTCTGCTTATCACACTGTCTGCGTATCACACCTTATGCACCAAACACCCCGTCTGCATATCACACTGTCTGCGTATCACACCTTATGCACCAAACACCCCGTCTGCGTATCACACTGTCTGCGTATCACACCTTATGCACCAAACACCCCGTCTGCGTATCACACTGTCTGCGTATCACACTGTCTGCATATCACACTGTCTGCATATCACACTGTCTGCATATCACACTGTCTGCATATCACACAGTCTGCATATCACACCATCTGCATATCACACCGTCTGCGTATCACACTGTCTGCGTATCACATTGTCTGCGTATCACACCGTCTGCGTATCGCACTGTCTGCGTATCACACTGTCTGCGTATCACACCTTATGCACCAAACACCCTGTCTGCGTATCACACTGTGTGCGTATCACACCTTATGCACCAAACACCCCGTCTGCGTATCACACCGTCTGCGTATCACACCTTATGCACCAAACACCCCGTCTGCGTATCACACTGTCTGCGTATCACACCTTATGCACCAAGCACCCCGTCTGCGTATCACACTGTCTGCGTATCACACTGTCTGCATATCACACTGTCTGCGTATCACACTGTCTGCATATCACACTGTCTGCACATCACACAGTCTGCATATCACACCATCTGCATATCACACCGTCTGCGTATCACACTGACTGTGTATCACACTGTCTGCGTATCACACCATCTGCGTATCACACTGTCTGCGTATCACACTGTCTGCGTATCACACCTTATGCACCAAACACCCCGTCTGCGTATCACACTGTCTGCGTATCACACCTTATGCACCAAACACCCCGTCTGCGTATCACACCGTCTGCGTATCACACCTTATGCACGAAACACCCCGTCTGCGTATCACACTGTCTGCGTATCACACCTTATGCACCAAACACCCCGTCTGCCTATCACACTGTCTGCGCATCACACTGTCTGCATATCACACTGTCTGCGTATCACACCTTATGCACCAAATACCCCGTCTGCGTATCACACTGTCTGCGTATCACACTGTCTGCGTATCACACTGTCTGTGTATCACACTGTCTGCATATCACCCTGTCTGCGTATCACACCGTCTGCGTATCATACCGTCTGCGTATCACACCTTATGCACCAAACACCCCGTCTGCGTATTACACTGTCTGCGTATCACACTGTCTGCATATCACACTGTCTGCGTATCACACCTTATGCAACAAAGACCCCGTCTGCGTATCACACTGTCTGCGTATCACACTGTCTGCATATCACACTGTCTGCGTATCACACTGTCTGCATATCACACTGTCTGCACATCACACAGTCTGCATATCACACCATCTGCATATCACACCGTCTGTGTATCACACTGTCTGCGTATCACACTGTCTGCGTATCACACCATCTGCGTATCACACTGTCTGCGTATCACACTGTCTGCGTATCACACCTTATGCACCAAACACCCCGTCTGCGTATCACACTGTCTGCGTATCACACCTTATGCACCAAACACCCCGTCTGCGTATCACACCGTCTGCGTATCACACCTTATGCACCAAACACCCCGTCAGCGTATCACACTGTCTGCGTATCACACCTTATGCACCAAACACCCCGTCTGCCTATCACACTGTCTGCGCATCACACTGTCTGCATATCACACTTTCTGCGTATCACACCTTATGCACCAAATACCCCGTCTGCGTATCACACTGTCTGCGTATCACACTGTGTGCGTATCACACTGTCTGTGTATCACACTGTCTGCATATCACCCTGTCTGCGTATCACACCGTCTGCGTATCACACCGTCTGCGTATCACACCTTATGCACCAAACACCCCGTCTGCGTATCACACTGTCTGCGTATCACACTGCCTGCATATCACACTGTCTGCGTATCACACCTTATGCACCAAAGACCCCGTCTGCGTATCACACTGTCTGCGTATCACACTGTCTGCATATCACACTGTCTGCATATCACATTGTCTGTGTATCACACTGTCTGCGTATCACACTGTCTGCGTATCACACCGTCTGCATATCACACTGTCTGCGTATCACACTGTCTGCGTATCACACCGTCTGCGTATCACACTGTCTGCGTATCACACTGTCTGCGTATCACACCTTATGCACCAAACACCCCGTCTGCGTATCCCACTGTCTGCGTATCACACCTTATGCACCAAACACCCCGTCTGCATATCACACCGTCTGCGTATCACACAGTATGCACCAAACACCCCGTCTGCGTATCACACTGTCTGCGTATCACACCTTATGCACCAAACACCCCATCTGCATATCACACTGTCTGCGTATCACACTGTCTGCATATCACACTGTCTGCGTATCACACCTTATGCACCAAACACCCCGTCTGCGTATCACACTGTCTGCGTATCACAATGTCTGCGTATCACACTGTCTGTGTATCACACTGTCTGCATATCACACTGTCTGCGTATCACACCGTCTGCGTATCACACCGTCTGCGTATCACACCTTATGCACCAAACACCCCGTCTGCGTATCACACTGTCTGCGTATCACACTGTCTGCATATCACACTGTCTGCGTATCACACCTTATGCACCAAACACCCCGTCTGCGTATCACACTGTCTGCGTATAAACTGTCTGCATATCACAGTGTCTGCATATCACACTGTCTGTGTATCAAACTGTCTGCCTATCACACTGTCTGCGTATCACACCGTCTGCGTATCACACCTTCTGCGTATCACATTGTCTGCGTATCACACCATCTGCGTATCACACCGTCTGCGTACCACACCGTTTTTTAATCACACTGTCTGCGTATCACACTGTCTGCGTATCACACCGTCTGCGTATCACACTGTCTGCGTATCACACTGTCTGCGTATCACACCTTATGCACCAAACACCCCGTCTGCGTATCACACTGTCTGCGTATCACACCTTATGCACCAAACACCCCGTCTGCATATCACACCGTCTGCGTATCACACCTTATGCACCAAACACCCCGTCTGCGTATCACACTGTCTGCGTATCACACCTTATGCACCAAACACCCCATCTGCGTATCACACTGTCTGCGTATCACACTGTCTGCATATCACACCGTCTGCGTATCACACCTTATGTACCAAACACCCCGTCTGCGTATCACACTGTCTGCGTATCACACCTTATGCACCAAACACCCCGCCTGCGTATCACACTGTCTGCGTATCACACTGTCTGCATATCACACTGTCTGCGTATCACACCTTATGCACCAAACACCCCGTCTGCGTTTCACACTGTCTGCGTATAACAATGTCTGCGTATCACACTGTCTGCGTATCACACTGTCTGCGTATCACACTGTCTGCGTATCACACTGTCTGCGTATCACACCGTCTGCGTATCACACCGTCTGCATATCACACTGTCTGCGTATCACACCGTCTGCGTATCACACCGTCTGCGTATCACACCGTCTGCGTATCACACCGTCTGCATATCACACAGTCTGCGTATCACACCGTCTGCCTATCACACTGTCTGCGTATCACACTGTCTGTGTATCACACTGTCTGCATATCACACCGTCTGCGTATCACACTGTCTGCATATCACACCGTCTGCGTATCACACTGTCTGCATATCACACCGTCTGCGTATCACACTGTCTGCATATCACACTGTCTGCATATCACACTGTCTGCGTATCTCACTGTCTGCGTATCACACTGTCTGCATATCACACTGTCTGCATATCACACAGTCTGCGTATCACACTGTCTGCGTATCACACTGTCTGCGTATCACACCGTCTGCGTATCACACCTTCTGCGTATCACACTGTCTGCGTATCACACCATCTGCGTATCACACCGTCTGCGTACCACACCGTCTGCGTATCACACTGTCTGCGTATCACACCGTCTGCGTATCACACTGTCTGCGTATCACACTGTCTGCGTATCACACCTTATGCACCAAACACCCCGTCTGCGTATCACACTGTCTGCGTATCACATCTTATGCACCAAACACCCCGTCTGCATATCACACCGTCTGCGTATCACACCTTATGCACCAAACACCCCGTCTGCGTATCACACTGTCTGCGTATCACACCTTATGCACCAAACACCCCATCTGCGTATCACACTGTCTGCGTATCACACTGTCTGCGTATCACACTGTCTGCGTATCACACCGTCTGCGTATCACACCGTCTGCGTGTCACACTGTCTGCGTATCACACCGTCTGCGTATCACACCGTCTGCGTATCACACCGTCTGCGTATCACACCGTCGGCATATCACACAGTCTGCGTATCACACCGTCTGCCTATCACACTGTCTGCGTATCACACTGTCTGTGTATCACACTGTCTGCATATCACACTGTCTGCGTATCACACTGTCTGCTTATCACACCGTCTGCGTATCACACTGTCTGCATATCACACCGTCTGCGTATCACACTGTCTGCATATCACACTGTCTGCATATCACACTGTCTGCGTATCACACTGTCTGCGTATCACACTGTCTGCATATCACACTGTCTGCATATCACACAGTCTGCGTATCACACTGTCTGCGTATCACACTGTCTGCGTATCACACCATCTGCGTATCACACTGTCTGCATATCACACTGTCTGCGTATCACACTGTCTGCGTATCACACCGTCTGCATATCACACTGTCTGCGTATCACACCGTCTGCGTATCACACCATCTGCATATCAAACCGTCTGCACATCACACTGTCTGCGTATCACACTTCTGCGTATCACAGCGTCTGCGTATCACACTGTCTTCGTATCATACTGTCTGCGTATCACACCTTATGCACCAAACACCCCGTCTGCTTATCACACTGTCTGCGTATCACACCTTATGCACCAAACACCCCGTCTGCGTATCACACCGTCTGCGTATCACACCTTATGCACCAAACACCCCGTCTGCGTATCACACTGTCTGCGTATCACACCTTATGCACCAAACACCCCGTCTGCGTATCACACTGTCTGCTAATCACACTGTCTGCATATCACACTGTCTGCATATCACACTGTCTGCATATCACACTGTCTGCATATCACACAGTCTGCATATCACACCATCTGCATATCACACCGTCTGCGTATCACACTGTCTGCGTATCACATTGTCTGCGTATCACACCGTCTGCGTATCGCACTGTCTGCGTATCACACTGTCTGCGTATCACATCTTATGCACCAAACACCCTGTCTGCGTATCACACTGTGTGCGTATCACACCTTATGCACCAAAAACCCCGTCTGCGTATCACACCGTCTGCGTATCACACCTTATGGAACAAACACCCCGTCTGCGTATCACACTGTCTGCGTATCACACTGTCTGCATATCACACTGTCTGCGTATCACACCTTATGCACCAAACACCCCGTCTGCGTATCACACTGTCTGTGTATCACACTGTCTGCATATCACACTCTCTGCGTATCACACTGTCTGCGTATCACACCGTCTGCGTATCACACCGTCTGCGTATCACACCGTCTGCGTATCACACCGTCTGCGTATCACACCGTCTGTGTATCACACCGTCTGCGTATCACACCGTCTGCGTATCACACTGTCTGCGTATCACACTGTCTGCGTATCACACTGTCTGCGTATCACACCGTCTGCGTATCACACTGTCTGCATAACACACTGTCTGCGTATCACACTGTCTGCATATCACACCGTCTGCGTATCACACTGTCTGCATATCACACCGTCTGCCTATCACACTGTCTGCGTATCACACTTTCTGCATATCACACTGTCTGCATATCACACAGTCTGCGTATCACACCGTCTGCGTATCACACCGTCTGCGTATCACACCGTCTGCGTATCACACCGTCTGTGTATCACACCTTCTGCGTATCACACCGTCTGCGTATCACACTGTCTACGTATCACACCGTCTGCGTATCACACTTTATGCACCAAACACCCCGTCTGCGTATCACACTGTCTGCGTATCACACTGTCTGCATATCACACTGTCTGCTTATCACACCGTCTGCGTATCACACCGTCTGCGTATCACACCTTATGCACCAAACACCCCGTCTGCGTATCACACTGTCTGCGTATCACACTGTCTGCATATCACACTGTCAGCGTATCACACCTTATGCACCAAACACCCCGTCTGCGTATCACACTGTCTGCGTATCACACTGTCTGCGTATCACACTGTCTGTGTATCACAGTGTCTGCGTATCACACTGTCTGCATATCACACTGTCTGCGTATCACACCATCTGCATATCACACTGTCTGCGTATCACACCGTCTGCGTATCACACCGTCTGCGTATCACACTGTCTGCATATCACACCGTCTGCGTATCACACAGTCTGCATATCACACTGTCTGCGTATCACACCGTCTGCGTATCACACTGTCTGCATATCACACTGTCTGCGTATCACACTTTCTGCATATCACACCTCTGCGTATCACACTGTCTGCATATCACACCGTCTGCGTATCACACTGTCTGCATATCACACTGTCTGCATATCACACTGTCTGCGTATCACACTGTCTGCGTATCACATTGTCTGCATATCACACTGTCTGCATATCACACCATCTGCGTATCACACAGTGTGCGTATCACACTGTCTGCGTATGACACCGTCTGCGTATCACACTGTCTGCATATCACACTTTCTGCGTATCACACTGTCTGCGTATCACACCGTCTGCATATCACACTGTCTGCGTATCACACTGTCTGCGTATCACACTGTCTGCGTATCACACCGTCTGCGTATCACACTGTCTGCGTATCACACTGTCTGCGTATCACACCTTATGCACCAAACACCCTGTCTGCGTATCACACTTCTGCGTATCACACCTTATGCACCAAACACCCCGTCTGCGTATCACACTGTCTGCGTATCACACCTTATGCACCAAACACCCCGTCTGCGTATTACACTGTCTGCGTATCACACCTTATGCACCAAACACCCCGTCGGCGTATCACACTGTCTGCGTATCACACTGTCTGCATATCACACTGTCTGCGTATCACACCTTATGCACCAAACACCCCGTCTGCGTATCACACTGTCTGCGTATCACCCTGTCTGCATATCACACTGTCTGTGTATCACACCGTCTGCGTATCACACCGTCTGCGTATCACACCTTATGCACTAAACACCCCGTCTGCGTATCACACTGTCTGCGTATCACACTGTCTGCATATCACACTGTCTGCGTATCACACTGTCTGCGTATCACACTGTCTGCATATCACACCGTCTGCGTATCACACCGTCTGCGTATCACACCGTCTGCGTATCACACCATCTGCGTATCACACCGTCTGCGTATCACACTGTCTGCATATCACACCGTCTGCGTATCACACTGTCTGCATATCACACTGTCTGCGTATCACACTGTCTGCGTATCACACTGTCTGCATATCACACCGTCTGCGTATCACACTGTCTGCGTATCACACTGTCTGTGTATCACACTGCCTGCATATCACACTGTCTGCATATCACACAGTCTGCATATCACACCATCTGCATATCACACCATCTGCGTATCACACTGTCTGCGTATCACACTGTCTGCGTATCACACCATCTGCGTATCACAAAGTCTGCGTATCAAACTGTCTGCGTATCACACCTTATGCACCAAACACCCCGTCTGCGTATCACACTGTCTGCGTATCACACCTTATGCACCAAACACCCCGTCTGCATATCACACCGTCTGCGTATCACACCTTATGCACCAAACACCCCGTCTGTGTATCACACTGTCTGCGTATCACACCTTATGCACCAAACACCCCGTCGGCGTATAACACTGTCTGCGTATCACACTGTTTGCATATCACACTGTCTGCGTATCACACCTTATGCACCAAACACCCCGTCTGCGTATCACACTGTCTGCGTATCACACTGTCTGCATATCACACTGTCTGCGTATCACACCGTCTGCATATCACACCGTCTGCGTATCACACCTTATGCACCAAACACCCCGTCTGCGTATCACACTGTTTGCGTATCACACTGTCTGCATATCACACTGTCAGGGTATCACACCTTATGCACCAAATACCCCTTCTGCGTATCACACTTTCTGCATATCACACCATCTGCGTATCACACTGTCTGCGTATCACACCATCTGCGTATCACACTGTCTGCATATCACACCATCTGCATATCACACCGTCTGCATATCACACTGTCTGCGTATCACACTGTCTGCGTATCACACCATCTGCGTATCACACTGTCTGCGTATCACACTGTCTGCGTATCACACCTTATGCACCAAACACCCCGTCTGCGTATCACACTGTCTGCGTATCACACCTTATGCACCAAACACCCCGTCTGCATATCACACCGTCTGCGTATCACACCTTATGCACCAAACACCCCGTCTGCGTATCACACTGTCTGCGTATCACATCTTATGCACCAAACACCCCGTCTGCCTATCACACTGTCTGCGCATCACACTGTCTGCATATCACACTGTCTGCGTATCACACCTTATGCACCAAATACCCCGTCTGCGTATCACACTGTCTGCGTATCACACTGTCTGCGTATCACACTGTCTGTGTATCACACTGTCTGCATATCACACTGTCTGCGTATCACACTGTCTGCGTATCACACCGTCTGCGTATCACACCTTATGCACCAAACACCCCGTCTGCGTATCACACTGTCTGCGTATCACACTGTCTGCGTATCACACTGTCTGCATATCTCAATGTCTGCGTATCACACTGTCTGCATATCACACTGTCTGCACATCACACAGTCTGCATATGACACCATCTGCAAATCACACCGTCTGCGTATCACACTGTCTGCGTATCACACTGTCTGCGTATCACACCGTCTGCGTATCACACCTTATGCACCAAACACCCCGTCTGCGTATTACACTGTCTGCGTATCACACTGTCTGCATATCACACTGTCTGCGTATCACACCTTATGCACCAAACACCCCGTCTGCGTATCACACTGTCTGCATATCACACTGTCTGCATATCACACTGTCTGCGTATCACACCGTCTGCGTATCACACCGTCTGCGTATCACACCTTATGCACCAAACACCCCGTCTGCGTATCACACTGTCTGTGTATCACACTGTCTGCATATCACACTGTCTGCGTATCACACCTTATGCACCAAACACCCCGTCTGCGTATCACACTGTCTGCGTATCACACTGTCTGCATATCACACTGTCTGCGTATCACACTGTCTGCGTATCACACTGTCTGCGTATCACACCGTCTGCGTATCACACCGTCTGCGTATCACACCGTCTGCGTATCACACTGTCTGCGTATCACACCGTCTGCGTATCACACCGTCTGCGTATCACACCGTCTGCATATCAGACAGTCTGCGTATCACACCGTCTGCCTATCACACTGTCTGCGTATCACACTGTCTGCGTATCACACTGTCTGCATATCACACTGTCTGCGTATCACACTGTCTGCATATCACACCGTCTGCGTATCACACTGTCTGCATATCACACCGTCTGCGTATCACACTGTCTGCATATCACACTGTCTGCGTATCACACTGTCTGCGTATCACACTGTCTGCGTATCACACTGTCTGCATATCACACTGTCTGCATATCACACAGTCTGCGTATCACACTGTCTGCGTATCACACTGTCTGCGTATCACACCGTCTGCGTATCACACTGTCTGCATATCACACTGTCTGCGTATCACACTGTCTGCGTATCACACCGTCTGCATATCACACTGTCTGCGTATCACACCGTCTGCATATCACACCATCTGCATATCACACCGTCTGCGTATCACACTGTCTGCGTATCACACTGTCTGCGTATCACACCGTCTGCGTATCACACTGTCTTCGTATCACACTGTCTGCGTATCACACTGTCTGCGTATCACACTGTCTGCATATCACACTGTCTGTGTATCACACCGTCTGCGTATCACACCGTCTGCGTATCACACCTTATGCACTAAACACCCCGTCTGCGTATCACACTG